>NC_047108.1:125707607-126007607 GCF_902500255.1 Thalassophryne amazonica
ATTGTGTGTTTGTAGACTTAGAAAAAGCTTATGATAGGGTGCCAAGAGAAGAGTTGTGGCATTGTATGAGGAAGTCTGGAGTGGCAGAGAAGTATGTTAGGGTAGTGCAGGACATGTACAAGAATAGTGTTACAGTGGTGAGACGCGCAGTCGGAATGACAGACTCATTCAAGGTGGAGGTGGGATTACACCAAGGATCAGCTCTGAGTCCTTTCTTGTTTGCAGTGGTGATGGACAGTTTAACAGATGAGATCAGACAGGAGTCCCCATGGACTATGATGTTTGCAGATGACATTGTGATCTGTAGTGAGAGTAGAGAGCAAGTTGAGTCTAGTCTGGAGAAGTGGAGATATGCTTTGGAGAGAAGGGGAATGAAAGTCAGCAGAAGCAAAACTGAGTACATGTGTGTGAATGAGAGGGAGCCCAGTGGAATAGTGCAGTTACAAGGAGTAGACGTGATGAAAGTAGATGAGTTTAAATATTTGGGGTCAACTGTTCAAAGTAATGGAGAGTGTGGTAGAGAGGTGAAGAAGAGAGTGCAGGCAGGGTGGAGTGGGTGGAGAAAGGTGGCAGGAGTGATTTGTGACTGAAGAATATCAGCAAGAGTGAAGGGGAAAGTTTACAAAACAGTAGTGAGACCAGCTATGTTGTATGGTTTAGAGACAGTGGCACTAACAAAAAGACAGGAGGCAGAGCTGGAGGTGGCAGAGCTGAAGATGTTGAGATTCTCTTTGGGAGTGACAAGAATGGACAAGATTAGGAATGAACATATCAGAGGGACAGCTCAGGTGGGACGGTTTGGAGACAAAGTCAGAGAGGCGAGATTGAGATGGTTTGGACATGTGCAGAGGAGGGACCCATGGTATATAGGGAGAAGGATGCTGAGGATGGAGCCACCAGGCAGGAAGAGAAGAGGGAGACCAAAGAGGAGGTTCATGGATGTGCTGAGGGAGGACATGCAGGTGGTTGGTGTGACAGAGGAAGATACAGAGGACAGGGTGAGATGGAAACAATTGATCTGCTGTGGCGACCCCTAACGGGAACAGCCGAAAGACAAAGAAGAAGATCATGATGCAGTGGTGAAAATACACATTCAGACTGTTAATGAAATTATTGCTTAAAAAAATGCAATAATGTTTTGAATCCCAACATGCACATGCATGTGTAATTGTGGCAGATGGATGCACTCTGCAGGTTCCCCTTTAGTATAAAGGACGTGAGGAGGATTAAAGGAGCGTTTTAAGTCAGGTTATTTCTGGTTCCTTCCTTCTTTTCTCTTATATAAAAGGATTAGTTTTTCACACAAACAATGGAGAACTAAAATAACGGAAAATGCTCAAACATGACGCCAGAAAAGGTCAGAAAACAAAGAGCAGATGAGGAAACTTGCAGGAACAATTCCACCTTTATTTTCTTCTCTATTACATGTGAGAGATTCTGCTGTATTTCCTCACATAAGAGTTAAAGTTGTTGCAGCTTTATTTTCCCTGTTTGCTCTGACAGTCATCAGGTCGCACAAACGCCGCGTGTTTGTTTTTTCCAGCCGCGCGGATCACAACAACAATAACAAGAACACATGCACGCTGACGTCACCAGCTTCAAGATGCAACATTTACACAAATTATACTGTCCGCCACATGTGATCTGCAGCAGCCACTGATCCCAAGACCGCTGCGCAGAAACGATCGCCTTCTTCTGCAATAAACAAAAATATTCATGCAAAATAAATAAATATAAAACGCACGGAGGCGCGGCGCCCGCGCACGGATCATTCTGCGGCAAGATGACCAGATATGACCACGCAAAAGAGGAATGCGTTTAAAATCTGCACAGATTGACGCGCAGAATACAAAGTAGGCAGCAAACTGCAGATGTGCGTGTTTGCGGGATTTCAGACTCACCGAGAGACTCGGCGCCGCAGCAGCTCTGCTCTGACTCTCCTGCCAAAAGCCCAGCGACGTCTGGGGGCTCAGAGATATTAACACCTGCTGTCAAATCGCAGGCTGAATCCATGTGGAGCGCGAGCGCGGAGGGGGCGGGGCCGCGCGCGCACAGGTGCTCCTGCTGCTGCAGCGTTATGAAGGGCCAAACGACTCCGACAGGGGCCAATCAAAAATGTGCATCCGCAGGATAATTCAGCACATTGTACTTACAACAGTAAGTTCAGAAAAAATTCTACAGAGAAAATAATCTGCTTCTGCAGGTGGCAATGACAAAAAAGGACGAATCAAAGCTAAAAAAGCACTCAGTGTAGCGTATCAGTGCTGCAAAACCCTAAAACCTCCTACAGAGTGCTGACAGGAGTAAAAAAACAAAAACAAAAAAAACCACAAAGGCTCCGCCCCCTTTAACTCCACATTTACAGAATAGCTACTACCTTCATGTTGTGGCTGATCAGCTCAATGCCTCTGTAGTTACTGCAGCTCTGCACACCTTGTTCTTAAAAATAAGAACCAATACACTTCATCTCCACTCCTCAGGCATCCTATCAAGATTTTATTAAAAAATCTGTTTAGAAACTCCACTGCCATCTCTCATTTCCATGCCTTCACAGGAATGTCATCTGGACAAACTGCCTTTCCACTCTTCATCCTTGCACTTCACGATTTACTCTCTCCACATCATCCAGCCTTTTCTCTCATTTTCTTCATTCATCAGCTCCTCAAAATATTCCCTCCACCTTCTCAACACACTCTCCTCGCTTGTCATCACATTACCATGTGCCACACTAACCTGCTGCACATCCTTTCCAGCTCTGTCCCTTTGTCTGCCCAATCAGTACAAGTCCTTTTCTCCTTCCTTACTATTCAACTTCTTGTACAGTTTGCTAAATGCCTTTTCCTTAGCTTTTGACTATTCTCTTTTTGACTTACGCTGCTTTGTGCTCCTGTCTACCTTCTTCATCTCTCCAACTATCCAAATTCTTTTTTGCCAACTTCTTTCTACTTATGCTTTCCTGGACCTCTTCATTCCACCACCAAGTCTCCTTGTTTTCCTTCTGCTGTCCAGATGTCACACCCAGTACCTTCCTATCTGTCTCCCTCACTACATCTGCAGTACTTTTCCAGTTGCCCACAATTGCTTCACCTGCTCGCTGAATTTAAAACAACAGGCTTCCTCCTTCAGCTTCCACCATCTGATCCTTTGTTGAGTTCTCACCTTCTTCTTCTTCTTTATGTCTAAAGTCATCCTACAAACCACCATCCTATGCTGTCTAGCTACACGCTCTCATACTACCCACCACCTTACAGTCTCCAATTTCTTTTAGTTTGCATCTCCTACAAAGAATGGGTGCACAACTCAGCCACATGGGGTGTGCAGCCAGTACATTCTGAGTGCCGGTCCCAAGCCCGGAAAAATGAGGAGGGTTGTGTCAGGAAGGGCATCTGGTGTAAAACAAGCCAACCCAACTATGCAGACTAAGAATCGAATTCCCATACCGGATCGGTCGCAGCCCGGGTTAACAACATCCGCCACCGGTGCTGTTGCCCAACAGGGTGACGGTGGAAATTGGGCTACTGCTGGGCGAAGACGACGAAGAAGAGGAGGAAAACGTTGCCACAAACAGCGGGAGAAGAAGAAAACTAGAAGGGTGGAAATGAGAGTGGGGACTTTGAATGTTGGTAGTATGACTGGTAAAGGGAGAGAGCTGGCTGATATGATGGAGAGGAGAAAGGTAGACATATTGTGTGTGCAAGAGACCAAGTGGAAGGGAAGTAAGAGCAGGAGCATCGGCGGTGGGTACAAGTTGTTGTACCATGGTGAGGACAGGAAGAGAAATGGTGTTGGGGTCATTTTAAAGGAAGAGTATGTTAAAAGTGTGTTGGAGGTTAAGCGAGTGTCTGACAGGGTGATGAGTGTGAAGTTGGAAATTGAAGGGGTGATGATGAATATCATCAGTGCATATGCCCCACAGGTAGGTTGTGAGATGAAGGAGAAAGAAGATTTCTGGAGTGTGTTAGATGAGGTGGTGGAGAGTGTGCCCAAGCATGAAAGAGTGGTGATAGGAGCAGAATTCAATTGGCATGTTGGTGAAGGGAACAGAGGTGATGAGGAAGTAATGGGAAGATATGGTATCAAGGATAGGAATGGGGAAGGACAGATGGTAGTTGATTTTGCAAAAAGGATGGAAATGGCTCAATCAATCAATCAATTTTTTTATATAGGGCCAAATCACAACAAACAGTTGCCCCAAGGCGCTTTATATTGTAAGGCAAGGCCATACAATAATTATGTAAAACCCCAACGGTCAAAACGACCCCCTGTGAGCAAGCACTTGGCTACAGTGGGAAGGAAAAACTCCCTTTTAACAGGAAGAAACCTCCAGCAGAACCAGGCTCAGGGAGGGGCAGTCTTCTGCTGGGACTGGTTGGGGCTGAGGGAGAGAACCAGGAAAAAGACATGCTGTGGAGGGGAGCAGAGATCGATCACTAATGATTAAATGCAGAGTGGTGCATACAGAGCAAAAAGAGAAAGAAACAGTGCATCATGGGAACCCCCCAGCAGTCTACGTCTATAGCAGCATAACTAAGGGATGGTTCAGGGTCACCTGATCCAGCCCTAACTATAAGCTTTAGCAAAAAGGAAAGTTTTAAGCCTAATCTTAAAAGTAGAGAGGGTGTCTGTCTCCCTGATCTGAATTGGGAGCTGGTTCCACAGGAGAGGAGCCTGAAAGCTGAAGGCTCTGCCTCCCATTCTACTCTTACAAACCCTAGGAACTACAAGTAAGCCTGCAGTCTGAGAGCGAAGCGCTCTATTGGGGTGATATGGTACTACGAGGTCCCTAAGATAAGATGGGACCTGATTATTCAAAACCTTATAAGTAAGAAGAAGAATTTTAAATTCTATTCTAGAATTAACAGGAAGCCAATGAAGAGAGGCCAATATGGGTGAGATATGCTCTCTCCTTCTAGTCCCCGTCAGTACTCTAGCTGCAGCATTTTGAATTAACTGAAGGCTTTTTAGGGAACTTTTAGGACAACCTGATAATAATGAATTACAATAGTCCAGCCTAGAGGAAATAAATGCATGAATTAGTTTTTCAGCATCACTCTGAGACAAGACCTTTCTGATTTTAGAGATATTGCGTAAATGCAAAAAAGCAGTCCTACATATTTGTTTAATATGCGCTTTGAATGACATATTATGATCAAAAATGACTCCAAGATTTCTCACAGTATTACTAGAGGTCAGGGTAATGCCATCCACAGTAAGGATCTGGTTAGACACCATGTTTCTAAGATTTGTGGGGCCAAGTACAATAACTTCAGTTTTATCTGAGTTTAAAAGCAGGAAATTAGAGGTCATCCATGTCTTTATGTCTGTAAGACAATCCTGCAGTTTAGCTAATTGGTGTGTGTCCTCTGGCTTCATGGATAGATAAAGCTGGGTATCATCTGCGTAACAATGAAAATTTAAGCAATACCGTCTAATAATACTGCCTAAGGGAAGCATGTATAAAGTGAATAAAATTGGTCCTAGCACAGAACCTTGTGGAACTCCATAATTAACTTTAGTCTGTGAAGAAGATTCCCCATTTACATGAACAAATTGTAATCTATTAGACAAATATGATTCAAACCACCGCAGCGCAGTGCCTTTAATACCTATGGCATGCTCTAATCTCTGTAATAAAATTTTATGGTCAACAGTATCAAAAGCAGCACTGAGGTCTAACAGAACAAGCACAGAGATGAGTCCACTGTCCGAGGCCATAAGAAGATCATTTGTAACCTTCACTAATGCTGTTTCTGTACTATGATGAATTCTAAAACCTGACTGAAACTCTTCAAATAGACCATTCCTCTGCAGATGATCAGTTAGCTGTTTTACAACTACCCTTTCAAGAATTTTTGAGAGAAAAGGAAGGTTGGAGATTGGCCTATAATTAGCTAAGATAGCTGGGTCAAGTGATGGCTTTTTAAGTAATGGTTTAATTACTGCCACCTTAAAAGCCTGTGGTACATAGCCAACTAACAAAGATAGATTGATCATATTTAAGATCGAAGCATTAAATAATGGTAGGGCTTCCTTGAGCAGCCTGGTAGGAATGGGGTCTAATAAACATGTTGATGGTTTGGATGAAGTAACTAATGAAAATAACTCAGACAGAACAATCGGAGAGAAAGAGTCTAACCAAATACCGGCATCACTGAAAGCAGCCAAAGATAACGATACGTCTTTGGGATGCTTATGAGTAATTTTTTCTCTAATAGTTAAAATTTTGTTAGCAAAGAAAGTCATGAAGTCATTACTAGTTGAAGTTAATGGAATACTCAGCTCAATAGAGCTCTGACTCTTTGTCAGCCTGGCTACAGTGCTGAAAAGAAACCTGGGGTTGTTCTTATTTTCTTCAATTAGTGATGAGTAGAAAGATGTCTTAGCTTTACGGAGGGCTTTTTTATAGAGCAACAGACTCTTTTTCCAGGCTAAGTGAAGATCTTCTAAATTAGTGAGACGCCATTTCCTCTCCAACTTACGGGTTATCTGCTTTAAGCTACGAGTTTGTGAGTTATACCACGGAGTCAGGCACTTCTGATTTAAAGCTCTCTTTTTTAGAGGAGCTACAGCATTCAAAGTTGTCTTCAATGAGGATGTAAAACTATTGACGAGATACTCTATCTCACTTACAGAGTTTAGGTAGCTACTCTGCACTGTGTTGGTATATGGCATTAGAGAACATAAAGAAGGAATCATATCCTTAAACCTAGTTACAGCGCTTTCTGAAAGACTTCTAGTGTAATGAAACTTATTCCCCACTGCTGGGTAGTCCATCAGAGTAAATGTAAATGTTATTAAGAAATGATCAGACAGAAGGGAGTTTTCAGGGAATACTGTTAAGTCTTCTATTTCCATACCATAAGTCAGAACAAGATCTAAGATATGATTAAAGTGGTGGGTGGACTCATTTACTTTTTGAGCAAAGCCAATAGAGTCTAATAATAGATTAAATGCAGTGTTGAGGCTGTCATTCTCAGCATCTGTGTGGATGTTAAAATCGCCCACTATAATTATCTTATCTGAGCTAAGCACTAAGTCAGACAAAAGGTCTGAAAATTCACAGAGAAACTCACAGTAACGACCAGGTGGACGATAGATAATAACAAATAAAACTGGTTTTTGGGACTTCCAATTTGGATGGACAAGACTAAGAGTCAAGCTTTCAAATGAATTAAAGCTCTGTCTGGGTTTTTGATTAATTAATAAGCTGGAATGGAAGATTGCTGCTAATCCTCCGCCCCGGCCCGTGCTACGAGCATTCTGACAGTTAGTGTGACTCGGGGGTGTTGACTCATTTAAACTAACATATTCATCCTGCTGTAACCAGGTTTCTGTAAGGCAGAATAAATCAATATGTTGATCAATTATTATATCATTTACCAACAGGGACTTAGAAGAGAGAGACCTAATGTTTAATAGACCACATTTAACTGTTTTAGTCTGTGGTGCAGTTGAAGGTGCTATATTATTTTTTCTTTTTGAATTTTTATGCTTAAATAGATTTTTGCTGGTTATTGGTAGTCTGGGAGCAGGCACCGTCTCTATGGGGATGGGGTAATGAGGGGATGGCAGGGGGAGAGAAGCTGCAGAGAGGTGTGTAAGACTACAACTCTGCTTCCTGGTCCCAACCCTGGATAGTCACGGTTTGGAGGATTTAAGAAAATTGGCCAGATTTCTAGAAATGAGAGCTGCTCCATCCAAAGTGGGATGGATGCCATCTCTCCTAACAAGACCAGGTTTTCCGCAGAAGCTTTGCCAATTATCTATGAAGCCCACCTCATTTTTTGGACACCACTCAGACAGCCAGCAATTCAAGGAGAACATGCGGCTAAACATGTCACTCCCGGTCTGATTGGGGAGGGGCCCAGAGAAGACTACAGAGTCCGACATTGTTTTTGCAAAGTTACACACCGATTTAATGTTAATTTTAGTGACCTCCGATTGGCGTAACCGAGTGTCATTACTGCCGACGTGAATTACAATCTTACCAAATTTACGCTTAGCCTTAGCCAGCAGTTTCAAATTTCCTTCAATGTCGCCTGCTCTGGCCCCCGGAAGACAATTGACTATGATTGCTGGTGTCGCTAACTTCACATTTCGCAAAACAGAGTCGCCAATATCCAGAGTTTGATCCTCGGCGGGTGTGTCGTCGAGTGGGGAAAAACGGTTAGAGATGTGAACGGGTTGGCGGTGTACACGGGGCTTCTGTTTAGAACTACGCTTCCTCCTCACAGTCACCCAGTCAGCCTGCTTTCCCGGCTGCTCGGGATCTGCCAGGGGGTAACTAACGGCGGCTAAGCTACCTTGGTCCGCACCGACTACAGGGGCCTGGCTAGCTGTAGAATTCGCTGTGGTGAATACCTACCTTAAGAAAAGAGAGGAGCACAGGGTGATGTATAAGAGGGGTAGGAAGGTGCACACAGGTGGACTACATTCTTTATAGGAGATGCAAGCTAAAAGAAACCAGGGACTGTAAGGTGGTGGCAGGAGAGAGTGTCGTTAGACAGCATAGGATGGTTGTTTGTAGGATGACTTTAGAGGTAAAGAAGAAGAGAGTGAGAGCTCAACAAAGGATTAGATGGTGGAAGCTGAAGGAGGAAGACTGCTGTGTGAAATTTAGCGAGCAGGTGAGAAAAGCACTGGTTGGAGGGGAAGCATTTTTGGACAACTGGAAAAGTACTGTAGATGTGGTGAGGGAGACAGCTATCTGTGAGCAGCAATATGGTTTCATGCCGAGAAAGAGCACTGCAGATGCAATGTTTGCTCTGAGAATACTGTTGGAGAAGTACAGAGAAGGCCAGAAAGAGTTACATTGTGTGTTTGTGGACTTAGAAAAAGCTTATGATAGGGTTCCAAGAGAAGAGCTGTGGTATTGTATGAGGAAGTCTGGAGTGGCAGAGAAGTATGTTAGGGTAGTGCAGGACATGTACAAGAAGAGTGTGACAGCGGTGAGATGCGCAGTCGGAATGATAGACTCATTCAAAGTGGAGGTTTTCACAAATCTGGCAACTTGCTTCTGACGGACTGTTTGTTGCTGTGACGCCACTCTGAACTTCACACGGTTGTATACACTTCTTTTATTTCTGTTTAGCACTCTTCTGGTTATTAATTGTATCTACTCTGAACATTATTTAACAACAGTCCTGTTGTGAATCGCTAGCGGTTAGCTTTCACTAGCTAGGTCGACCCCTCCCCTCTCAGTTGTTACTTTTTATATCTGTTTCTTTTTTACCCGTTTAATACTTCTGTTCATTTTTCAGTTGAACTGCTGTGACTTTTAAGTAATTATTTTACTCCTGTGTAAAATCTTAGGAGCGGCTAGCATTTTCGCTAGTGGTTAGCTTGCGTTAGCTATTTCAGACCCCGTCATCATTTTTTCATTTAATTTTTTTACACTCCTGTTAGTTAATTAACTGTTTAGTGTATTTTATAGCTGCTGCTTTTTTACCTATTTAATACTTCTGTTAGTTTTTCAGTGTAACTGCTGTGAATTTTAATAAATTTATTTGTGTCTGTGTGACCCTTAGGAGTGGTTAGCTCGTGTTTGCTTGGCTTCATTCTTGAATTTCTTAGTGCACAAAGTACACTACTAATCCTACTTTACACCCTCCGTAAATCCTGCGTGATGTTGGAAGATAGGGTTGCTCTCTTAGAGAGCCGTGTCCGTAAGTTAGAGCAGCTTCTTAACGCAGTGGAGTTAGATGTTACGGGCACTCCAGATGAGGTTACTGTTGGGCCGGCTAGCGAGCCCATTAGCATCAGCTTAGAAATGCCGGCTGTGGAGGACGGCTTTCGGAATGTGGCTAGGCAGAGGAAGCCCCATAGGGCTTGGTGCCCGGTTGTGGCACCCCAATCACACTCGCCAGTGTGAACTGTGAATCGGTTTTCCCCCTTGGATTTGCCAGATGTGAATTCTCTGAGCCCACAAGTGACTTCCACTCCTGTCTCCAGGCTGAAACACCGGACTTTAGTGATAGGGAATTCTATCACCCGCAAAGTCAGGTTACAGACACCGGCTGATGTTAAATGTATTCCTGGGGCCAGAGCTCCCGACATTGCATCTCATCTTAGGGTGCTGATGCTGCAGAAGGGAAGACAGACGAAGGAACATGACATGAGATATAGTCACACGTTGGCACCAATGATATCAGGATGAAGCACTCAGAGGTCACAAAAATGGACATAGAGAGGACTTGTGACCTTGCCAGAAAGATGTGTCGGCATCGATTAATAGTCTCTGGTCCCCCCCGGGGTACTGATGAGGCGTTCAGCAGGCTGACATCATTAAATAGGTGGCTGGCACAGTTTTGTAGACAGCAAGGCTTTAGCTTTATTGATAACTGGCCTTCGTTCTGGGGCCGCCGTGGGTTGCTGATGCCGGACGGCCTCCACCCTACTGGGGAAGGTGCCGCCATCTTGTTTGCGAACATAGATAGAGCTCTACAGGGAAGGTAACATTAGGAATCTACAGCAGGCCACGGAGCAAGTGATTAGAGACCCTGCAAGGCTTATGACAAATGTGGGTATGGAATCCATTAGCTTAGTGGGGAATTTGGTGCAGAAAATCCACTATGGTGATAGTGCAGTTTATTTGCCAGGGAGGGAATTTCAACAAGTTGAGACTGTGGCCTGCTTCCGTAGTCGTGTCCATAAAAATCATAGAGGGATATGCTTTCCAAACTTAATACCCATTACTATATTGGATGATGCTGAAATTGAGGATGGCCCAGTGGTTGTTCCAGCAATAGCAAAGATTTTGTGTTTGCTACCTACAATGCGCGTGGAATGTCTTAAACCTAAACCTACTTCTAGGCATCTTATATATGCTACTCTGGAACCACCCCTAAACCCAGACAGTTCAACTGTCAACCTCACTGAGGTCCTTAGACTGGGTCTCATTAACATAAGATCACTGTCCTCAAAATCATTGATCTAATTATTGATCATCACTTAGATATGATTGCGCTATGTGAAACCTGGCTTAAACCTACAGCTGTCCTCCCCTTAAATGAGGCCTGCCCACCAGCATATACATTTAGTCACGTCCCTCGTGATGCGAAGCAAGGCGGGGGTATTGCTCTTATTTATAAATCTAGGTTTAGCTTATTAGCTGTTGGGGGTTACAAATATCACTCGTTTGAGCATCTGATTCTCCGCTCTGCTCAGGATATTACACATTACCAAGGTCAGAAGAGTAAAAATCAGTCGTATTACTTTGTCACTGTATATAGGCCTCCTGGCCCATATTCTGAATTCTTAGATTAATTTGTTGCGTTCATCTCTAGCTTGTCAACTAGTGTAGATAACATTCTGATCATTGGTGACTTTAACATTCATATAAATAAGCCTTCTGATCCCCTCTGCAAATCATTTATGGAAATTGTGGATGCATTAGGATTTCGGCAATGCATTTGGGATTCGACGCACATTAGTGGAAATACCCTGGATCTGGTTCTCGCACGTGGTATTGCTGTCACGAATATTGACATCATGCCTCTTACATCAGTGGTGTCTGATCACTCACTTATTAAGTTTACAGTTTCGCTGCCGTGTTTAGTGGAACAACAACCTTATATATCATTACGGTGATGCATAAACTCCTCAACTAAGACTGAACTCGAAGCTAGACTGCCTGATGTCTTAGCTTCACATTTGACAAATACCCAGTCAGTAGACAGACATGTGGATAGTTTAAACTCAGTGCTCAAAACTACACTCGACATGATTGCACCACCTGTGTTAAAACTGCGCTCCCCCAAATCACAGTCACCTTGGTTCAGTGATTATCTGTGTGACCTCAAGCATAAGGCAAGAGGTCTAGAACGGAAATGGCGTCGTTCAAAATTAGAAGTATTTAACCTTGCGTGGCGTGATGCTATCTTAGACTATAAGCATGCATTATTGGCTACAAAGTGGACTTACTACTCTGATTTGATCAACAAAACAAGCATAACTCAAAGTTCTTGTTCGACACGGTGGCAACACTTTTGCATGGACAACCACCTGCAGTTTGCTCTCCTTTTACAGCACAAGATTTCCTGGATTACTTTGGGAAGAAAATAGAAGACATTAGATTAAACATATCCCAGCATGCCTTAATCCAGCCACTACACCCTGCTATTCATGTGGGCGCCACTACTGAGGTATTACCTAGATTTACAGAATTTGACAGTATCTCACTAGGCATGCTGACAAAACTCGTAATGTCAACAAAAAGCACAACCTGTTTATTTGATCATATACCAACAACACTGTTTAAGGACCTGTGGCCCACTCTTGGGCCATCATTTCCAGCCGACTGTGCTGGAAATGATTAATCTTTCTTTAACTTCTGGATCTGTTCCTAAATGTTTCAAATCTGCAGTGATTAAACCATTACTTAAGAAACCTAATCTTGACCCTAGTGTATTGACAAACTATCGGCCGATATCAAATCTATCATTTTTCTCTAAAATTCTGGAAAAAGTGATGTCATGGCAGCTCGTAGACTATCTTACTGAGAATAATCTCTTTGAGCCACTGCAGTCTGCTTTTAGAAAATATCATTCCACAGAGACGGCTCTCACTAAAGTGGTGAATGATCTTCTGCATACAATGGATTCTGACACCACTACGGTTCTGTTGCTGTTAGATCTCAGTGCTGCATTAAATACAGTAGATCACCATATTCTACTTGATAGGCTGGAAAATCATTTTGGGATTACTGGGAGTGCCCTTGCATGGCTGACGTCATACTTGACCAGTTGTTCTCACTGTGTTTTGTACAGTAACACTACCTCTAACCTTAGTGACATGAAATTTGGGGTTCCACAGGGGTCTGTCTTAGGCCCCCTGCTTTTCTCCCTTTATATAGTATCCCTTGGGCACATATTGTGGCATTTTGGGTTTATCTTTCACTGCTATGCAGATGATACTCAGTTATATATGCCGATAACTGCTGGTAATCTCGTTCACATAAAATCCTTAGAAGATTGCCTTGCAGCAGTGAGAAGTTGGATGTCTAGAAACTTCCTACTTTTAAACTCTGATAAGACTGAAATGATGGTTCTTGGTCCAATGAGACATCGGCATCAATTTGACCAGTTAACGCTCAGCCTTGGCTCGTGTGTCATACATCACACTGACAAAGTGAGGAACCTTGGGGTAATTTTTGATCCTTCGTTGTCCTTTGACCTCCACATTAGACCCCGATCCATGCATTTATCTCTTCCAGATTGGAGTACTGCAATGTTCTATTTTCTGGTTTACTGCAGTCTAGCATTAGGGGTCTCCAATTGGTTCAAAATGCTGCAGCCAGACTTTTGACACGAAGCAGAAAGTTCGACCATATTACACCCATTTTGGCATCCCTTCACTGGCTTCCTGTCCCAGTGAGATCAGATTTTAAGGTTCTGCTACTAACCTATAAAATTATTCATGGACTGGCATCTCCCTACCTAGTTGACCTAATTACACCTTACATACCGGCCCGGGCTTTACGTTCTCAGGGTGCAGGACTACTTTGTGTCCCTAAGGTGAATAAGAAGTCTGTGGGTCACAGAGCTTTCTCTTATCATGCCCCTGTTCTGTGGAATGATCTCCCTGCGTCAATAAAACAGTCAGATTCTGTGCAGACTTTCAAGTCCAGACTTAAGACACACTTATTTTCCCTTTCATATGGCTAGCATACTGGTACAGTTTTGTTTTAAGCTTTTTACTCTTTTAATTCATTTTATTAGTAAACGGAGCGTGCCACGGCCTCAACTTTACCTAAATTCTGGGTCTTTTAGTGAGGTTTAGGGCTAGTGGCCGGCGATCACCTTAGTATTTCTCTGTTTTTCTTGTTGTTTAATGCTGGCAAATTATACAGTATTTTTTTTTTTTTTGTCTTACCTATGCCTGATTCTGTTTTTTCCTCTCTGTTTAAGGTGCAGCTTCATCCAGAGATGGGAAGTCTGGTCTGCTTGAGGTTTCTTCCTCAGAGGGAGTTTTTCCTTACCACTGTTGCTCTGGGGGTTGATAAGGTTAGACCTTACCTGTATGAACCACCTTGAAGCAACTCTGTTATGATTTGGCACTATATAAATGAAAATAAATTGAAATTGAAAAATTGAGGTGAGATTACATCAAGGATCAGCTCTGAGTCCTTTCTTGTTTGCAGTGGTGATGGACAGATTGACGGATGAGATCAGACAGGATTTCCCATGGACTATGATGTTTGCAGATGACATTGTGATCTGTAGTGAGAGTAGAGAGCAAGTTGAGTCTAGTCTGGAGAGGTGGAGATATGCTTTGGAGAGAAGGGGAATGAAAGTCAGTAGAAGCAAGACTGAGTACATGTGTGTGAATGGGAGGGAGCCCAGTGGAATAGTGCAGTTACAAGGAATAGAAGTGGTGAAAGTAGATGAGCTTAAATACTTGGGGTCAACTGTTCAAAGTAATGGAGAGTGTGGTGGAGAGGTAAAGAAGAGAGTGCAGGCAGGGTGGAGTGGGTGGAGAAAGGTGGCAGGAGTGATTTGTGACAGAAGAATATCAGCAAGAGTGAAGGGGAAAGTTTACAAAACAGTAGTGAGACCAGCTATGTTGTATGGTTTAGAGACGGTGGCACTAACAAAAAGACAGGAGGCAGAGCTGAAGATGGCAGAGCTGAAGATGTTGAGATTCTCTTTGGGAGTGACATGAATGGACAAGATTAGGAATGAACATATCAGAGGGACAGCTCAGGTGGGACGGTTTGGAGACAAAGTCAGAGAGGTGAGATTGAGATGGTTTGGACATGTGCAGAGGAGGGACCCAGGGTATATAGGGAGAAGGATGCTGAGGATGGAGCCACCAGGCAGGAGGAGAAGAGGGAGGCCAAAGAGGAGGTTTATGGATGTGCTGAGGGAGGAAATGCAGGTGGTTGGTGTGACAGAGGAAGATACAGAGGACAGGGTGAGATGGAAACGACTGATCTGCTGTGGCGACCCCTAAAGGGAACAGCTGAAAGACAAAGAAGAAGACAAAGAATGGGTGCACCTTCCTCCACTCTTATGTGTTACCCTGTGCTCCTCCCTTTTCTTAAAGTTGGTGTTCACCACAGCCATTTCCATCCTTTTTGCAGAATCAACTACGATCTGTCCTTCCCCATTCCTATCCTTGATACCATATCTACCCATTACTTCCTCATCACTTCTGTTCCCTTCACCAACATGCCCACTGAAGTCCGCTCCTATCACTACTCTTTCATGCTTGGGTTCACTCTCCACCACCTCATCCAACTCACTCCAGAAATCTTCTTTCTCCATCTCGCAACCTACCTGTGGTGCATATGCACTGATGATATTCATTATCATGCCTTCAGTTTCCAACTTCACACTCATCACCCTGTCAGACACTCATTTAACCCCCAACACACTCTTAACATACTCTTCCTTTAAAATGACCCCATCACTGTTTCTCTTCCTGTCCTCACCATGATACAACTTGAACCCACTGCCGATGCTCCTGCTCTTATTTTCTTTCCACTTGGTCTTTGCACACACAGTATGTCCACCTTTCTCCTCTCCATCATAGCTCTCTCCCTTTACCAGTCATACTACCAACATTCAAAGTCCCAACTTTCACTTCCTTCCTTCTAGTTTTCCTCTTCTCACACTCTCTCTGAACATGTTTTCCTCTTCTTCTTCGCCCTGCCGTAGCCCAACTTCCTCTGGCAGCTTGCTGGGCAACGGCACCGGCGGTGGTCGTTGTTAATCCAGGTCTTGACCGATCCGGTATGGAAATTCAATTTGGTATCTGCATCTTTAATTATGGTACTTTTTACACCAGATGTCCTTCCTGATGCAACCCTCCTCATTGATCCGGGCTTGGGACCGGCACTCAGAATGCACTGGCTGCACACATCATATGTTTTGGATGTCTTTATGGCTTTACCTTGTGTGACATTATAAGTCATGCTCACACGGAACCTTTTATAGGTTCTCATGCATTAGTCTGTGCAGGCTCATGTTATCTACCACACAATTTGCTGGATAGCATGCAATGCCAAATCAAACACGGTCTGCACCAGATGAGTTCATCAAGCAAATGTTTGCTGCCATAATTTTTTCTGACACCACCTGAAATCACACTGACGCAGTGATCTTTGAGGAATCAAAGACAGCCCATTCCAGCACTTGAGAAGCTGAGTGAGGAATCCGAGTGTCTGGGTCTGCAACAGTCCTGGATCACAACTTCAAGAACTTTCTTGGACTTGGCCATCAGATGTCTCTGTATGCAGCAAAAGTGTTCAACCTGTAGAAACATTCATGTCTCTGGATCTGGGAAGAGCTCATGGGAGTCATGAGGTCACTGACAGAAGTGTTTGGTGACTCAAGTTATGTTTGCAGATGAATGAAGGTCTGAGTCTTTATGGTCCTGAAGTTTCCTGGCTTAATGTATAATTGTGAGACTTGTACCATAACTAGTGACCTCGTGGATGTCCTTGGTAGCAGCAGGACTTTTTAGGATGCTTGGTTACTGCTAGAATGACTGTTAAAGCAATTAGTTAGGGATGAAGAGTATCACTTGCATGGGGAGGTTAACTTCAGCTACATTTTTTGGCCATGTGGTGCGTTTATGTGGACATGACCCAGGATAAAAATGCCTCATTGTTGTGGACACTAGCATCAAAGGCTGGCCAAGGGGACACCCACGTCTCACCTGGTTGCGGCAGACAGACAGCTAGTTTTGAGAAGTGAAGATGGGCTGGTCATCTACATGGGTGGTTGCCATCCAGGACCAAAGACTGTTCCGTGGTCTGGTGGATGCAGTGATTTGGAAATGTTGATGCATCTCCAAGAAAACTGGCTGTGAAAGTGGTGATTTATTGTACGTTTCTCCATTTATCAATATCTGTTTGCATACATTTGATGTCAAATTTTTAGTCATTAAAGCATTTCTTCTTGTTCATTAACTGATTTTTTTAAAATTTGATGTCAAATTTTTAGTCACTAAAGCATTTTGTCTTGTTCATTAACTGATTTTTTTTAATTAATTATTCAGATTGTACAAAATTGGTTAATCTGAATTCATTTCTTAACATTTTTTTTAAATTGTGTATTTAAAACTGAGAGGTTCCAGTCACTCTGATCAGGGCTGCAGTCTTCAGCTTTGCCCTTTTTTCTTAATGAAGTGGAAAATGACACCATCTAATCGCTTCAGAGGAAAAACAAAACTGCCCCAGTAGGTTTTTTTTTTTTAGCAAGCTAACTAGCTTGCTAACGCTTTCGTTTTTATTTTATTTTTTAGCACTGTTGCCGTGCGTTACCTGTGCTGCTCCACAGCCTGTCTGGTGGATTTTTATTTTATTTTATTTTTTAGCACTGTTGCCGTGCGTTACCTGTGCTGCTTCATGGCCTGTCTGGTGCCTTAACTAAAGCACTCCTTCTGCTGAATCACCTCTAAATTATTTACACATTATTCACTTTGCGTGTTTTTAGGAATCCGCTAGCTTAGCGTACCTACTAGCTCTTAGCCGATTTAGCATGGCGGCTTCTCCTGTCTCTCCCGCACTTTTCTGCTCTGGGTGTGAAATGTTTAGTTATTCCTCGGCCTCCTTTAGCAGTAATGGTACTTGTAATAAGTGTAGCTTATTCGTAGCTTTGGAGGCCAGGCTGGGCGAATTGGAGACTCGGCTCCGCACCGTGGAAAATTCTACAGCTAGCCAGGCCCCTGTAGTCGGTGCGGACCAAGGTAGCTTAGCCGCCGTTAGTTCCCCCCTGGCAGATCCTGAGCAGCCGGGAAAGTAGGCCGACTGGGTGACTGAGGAGGAAGCGTAGCCCTAAACAGAAGCCCCGTGTACACCGCCAACCCGTTCACATCTCTAACCGTTTTTCCCCACTCGACGATACACCCGCCGAGGATCAAACTCTGGTTATTGGCGACTCTGTTTTGAGAAATGTGAAGTTAGCGACACCAGCAACCATAGTCAATTGTCTTCCGGGGGCCAGAGCAGGCGACATTGAAGGAAATTTGAAATTGCTGGCTAAGGCTAAGCGTAAATTTGGTAAGATTGTAATTCACGTCGGCAGTAATGACACCCGGTTACGCCAATCGGAGGTCACTAAAATGAACATTAAATCGGTGTGTAACTTTGCAAAAACAATGTCGGACTCTGTAGTTTTCTCTGGGCCCCTCCCCAATCGGACCGGGAGTGACATGTTTAGCCGCATGTTCTCCTTGAATTGCTGGCTGTCTGAGTGAATGAGGTGGGCTTCATAGATAATTGGCAAAGCTTCTGGGGAAAACCTGGTCTTGTTAGGAGAGACGGCATCCATCCCACTTTGGATGGAGCAGCTCTCATTTCTAGAAATCTGGCCAATTTTCTTGGATCCTCCAAACTGTGACTGTCCAGGGTTGGGACCAGGAAGCAGAGTTGTAGTCTTACACACCTCTCTGCAGCTTCTCTCCCCCTGCCATCCCCTCATTACCCCATCCCCGTAGAGACGGTGCTTGCTCCCAGACCACCAATAACCAGCAAAAATCTATTTAAGCATAAAAATTCAAAAAGAAAAAATAATATAGCACCTTCAACTGCACCACAGACTAAAACAGTTAAATGTGGTCTATTAAACATTAGGTCTCTCTCTTCTAAGTCCCTGTTGGTAAATGATATAATAATTGATCAACATATTGATTTATTCTGCCTAACAGAAACCTGGTTACAGCAGGATGAATATGTTAGTTTAAATGAGTCAACACCCCCGAGTCACACTAGCTGTCAGAATGCTCGTAGCACGGGCCGAGGCGGAGCATTAGCAGCAATCTTCCATTCCAGCTTATTAATTAATCAAAAACCCAGACAGAGCTTTAATTCATTTGAAAGCTTGACTCTTAGTCTTGTCCATCCAAATTGGAAGTCCCAAAAACCAGTTTTATTTGTTATTATCTATCGTCCACCTGGTCGTTACTGTGAGTTTCTCTGTGAATTTTCAGACCTTTTGTCTGACTTAGTGCTTAGCTCAGATAAGATAATTATAGTGGGCGATTTTAATATCCACACAGATGCTGAGAATGACAGCCTCAACACTGCATTTAATCTATTATTTGACTCTATTGGCTTTGCTCAAAAAGTAAATGAGTCCACCCACCACTTTAGTCATATCTTAGATCTTGTTCTGACTTATGGTATGGAAATAGAAGACTTAACAGTATTCCCTGAAAACTCCCTTCTGTCTGATCATTTCTTAATAACATTTACATTTACTCTGATGGACTACCCAGCAGTGGGGAATAAGTTTCATTACACTAGAAGTCTTTCAGAAAGCGCTGTAACTAGGTTTAAGGATATGATTCCTTCTTTATGTTCTCTAATGCCATATACCAACACAGTGCAGAGTAGCTACCTAAACTCTGTAAGGGAGATAGAGTATCTCATCAATAGTTTTACATCCTCATTGAAGACAACTTTGGATGCTGTAGCTCCTCTGAAAAAGAGAGCTTTAAATCAGAAGTGTCTGACTCCGTGGTATAACTCACAAACTCGTAGCTTAAAGCAGATAACCCGTAAGTTGGAGAGGAAATGGCGTCTCACTAATTTAGAAGATCTTCACTTAGCCTGGAAAAAGAGTCTGTTGCTCTATAAAAAAGCCCTCCGTAAAGCTAGGACATCTTTCTACTCATCACTAATTGAAGAAAATAAGAACAACCCCAGGTTTCTTTTCAGCACTGTAGCCAGGCTGACAAAGAGTCAGAGCTCTATTGAGCTGAGTATTCCATTAACTTTAACTAGTAATGACTTCATGACTTTCTTTGCTAACAAAATTTTAACTATTAGAGAAAAAATTACTCATAACCATCCCAAAGACGTATCGTTATCTTTGGCTGCTCTCAGTGATGCCGGTATTTGGTTAGACTCTTTCTCTCCGATTGTTCTGTCTGAGTTATTTTCATTAGTTACTTCATCCAAACCATCAACATGTTTATTAGACCCCATTCCTGCCAGGCTGCTCAAGGACGCCCTACCATTATTTAATGCTTCGATCTTAAATATGATCAATCTATCTTTGTTAGTTGGCTATGTACCACAGGCTTTTAAGGTGGCAGTAATTAAACCATTACTTAAAAAGCCATCACTTGACCCAGCTATCTTAGCTAATTATAGGCCAATCTCCAACCTTCCTTTTCTCTCAAAAATTCTTGAAAGGATAGTTGTAAAACAGCTAACTGATCATCTGCAGAGGAATGGTCTATTTGAAGAGTTTCAGTCAGGTTTTAGAATTCATCATAGTACAGAAACAGCATTAGTGAAGGTTACAAATGATCTTCTTATGGCCTCGGACAGTGGACTCATCTCTGTGCTTGTTCTGTTAGACCTCAGTGCTGCTTTTGATACTGT
Source organism: Thalassophryne amazonica (assembly GCF_902500255.1). Classification (NCBI taxonomy): domain Eukaryota; kingdom Metazoa; phylum Chordata; class Actinopteri; order Batrachoidiformes; family Batrachoididae; genus Thalassophryne; species Thalassophryne amazonica. The sequence continues at coordinate 125,727,946 of NC_047108.1, forward strand.
TGACCATAAAATTTTATTACAGAGATTAGAGCATGCCATAGGTATTAAAGGCACTGCACTGCGGTGGTTTGAATCATATTTGTCTAATAGATTACAGTTTGTTCATGTAAATGGGGAATCTTCTTCACAGACTAAAGTTAATTATGGAGTTCCACAAGGTTCTGTGCTAGGACCAATTTTATTCACTTTATACATGCTTCCCTTAGGCAGTATTATTAGACGGTATTGCTTAAATTTTCATTGTTACGCAGATGATACCCAGCTTTATCTATCCATGAAGCCAGAGGACACACACCAATTAGCTAAACTGCAGGATTGTCTTACAGACATAAAGACATGGATGACCTCTAATTTCCTGCTTTTAAACTCAGATAAAACTGAAGTTATTGTACTTGGCCCCACAAATCTTAGAAACATGGTGTCTAACCAGATCCTTACTCTGGATGGCATTACCCTGACCTCTAGTAATACTGTGAGAAATCTTGGAGTCATTTTTGATCAGGATATGTCATTCAAAGCGCATATTAAACAAATATGTAGGACTGCTTTTTTGCATTTACGCAATATCTCTAAAATCAGAAAGGTCTTGTCTCAGAGTGATGCTGAAAAACTAATTCATGCATTTATTTCCTCTAGGCTGGACTATTGTAATTCATTATTATCAGGTTGTCCTAAAAGTTCCCTAAAAAGCCTTCAGTTAATTCAAAATGCTGCAGCTAGAGTACTGACGGGGACTAGCAGGAGAGAGCATATCTCACCCATATTGGCCTCTCTTCATTGGCTTCCTGTTAATTCTAGAATAGAATTTAAAATTCTTCTTCTTACTTATAAGGTTTTGAATAATCAGGTCCCATTGTATCTTAGGGACCTCGTAGTACCATATCACCCCATTAGAGCGCTTCGCTCTCAGACTGCAGGCTTACTTGTAGTTCCTAGGGTTTGTAAGAGTAGAATGGGAGGCAGAGCCTTCAGCTTTCAGGCTCCTCTCCTGTGGAACCAGCTCCCAATTCAGATCAGGGAGACAGACACCCTCTCTACTTTTAAGATTAGGCTTAAAACTTTCCTTTTTGCTAAAGCTTATAGTTAGGGCTGGATCAGGTGACCCTGAACCATCCCTTAGTTATGCTGCTATAGACGTAGACTGCTGGGGGGTTCCCATGATGCACTGTTTCTTTCTCTTTTTGCTCTGTATGCACCACTCTGCATTTAATCATTAGTGATCGATCTCTGCTCCCCTCCACAGCATGTCTTTTTCCCGGTTCTCTCCCTCAACCCCAACCAGTCCCAGCAGAAGACTGCCCCTCCCTGAGCCTGGTTCTGCTGGAGGTTTCTTCCTGTTAAAAGGGAGTTTTTCCTTCCCACTGTAGCCAAGTGCTTGCTCACAGGGGGTCGTTTTGACCGTTGGGGTTTTACATAATTATTGTATGGCCTTGCCTTGCAGTGTGGAGCACCTTGGGGCAACTGTTTGTTGTGATTTGGCGCTATATAAAAAGAAAATTGATTGATTAATTGATAGGTTCTTACGACCTGTTGCAACCAAATCAGCAGTCACTGGGATTAACCTAACAAGCTCAGGTAAATGTTCTGTGTCTTATGTGACCTAATTGGATGCTGCAGTGTTCAGAACAAAAGGTGAAGCAGCCACAGGAGATTTTTTTTTCACATCATATCGACTGTAATCAGGATTTAAATGCATTAAACCAAAATGAGTTATTCTGCTGCTGTCCACAACTGATGATAAAACTTTCCATTTCTCACATAATCTGACTTTAAAGCTGCATGAAATGGAAACAGAATCAAAGTTATATAAAGGTCATTATTTACTGGAATAAATGTGTCAGTGAAAATATTCATAAGCAAATGGACCAGAATCATCTGCAGTAATTATTCACCTTTACACTTCATTTGTGAAGGTCAGGAAATAGCCAATCCTCCACACATTCCTGAAAGGTTCATAAAGTTTTTATAATATTTGAGGTCATCTACACACAAGGCGTGTATAAAATAAACAAGTCACATCAGAGGCTAAAACAATGAGAGGTACTTAAGTTTATCTTTCAACACTCATAAATGGATCTAGTGTCTATTTCTGCAGCTGTGAAAGAACTAAATCAGAATATTTTCTCTAAATAGAAAAAATATTTATTGAGAATCTTAGGTTGGACACCTCAGAACCTGACTGATAAATCCAAAGACATAAGTCACCGTATACCAGAGGTGGATCGGCCACTGAGAGTACCAGGACTTTTCCCGGTGGCCATTCAGTCAACGGGCTGACGGCTGCTCAGTTTTTTAATTTTTCATGGTATCATTGAGATGCTTTGCTTGTATTTATTATTATGTTGCATGGGGATTAATTTTGGTATGTTGGTGATGATGTAATGTTTTAAGCTTTCTAGTCTGTAACAAATGGGAGACCCGTTTCGGACAGATTGTCATGGGAAAATATCAAACCGGAAATCAGCCAATCAGAGCCCGCATCGGGGCGCAGCCATATAATAAAAGGGATATTGTTCAGTATAGCAGTTATTAAGGACTTGTGTGTTTATATGTACTTCAACAGAGGGCGAGCTGGCACAGTATCTGCAGACAGATTGCAGTGGTGGGCCAGTCTGGACCAAAAAGTCCAGCCCTGCTGTATACTCTGCATGTTCAGTCTGGTTAAACTCCTCTGGACACTTAAACCACATCTTAAGTAACCCGTCTGTAAATTCAAAGCTTGATTTCCAAATTGCAGTCAATTCATTTATTTTGGCTTCGCCCCTTTGGTTGCCAAAGTGGAGCCAGTCGGGATCTGCACGTAGATTAGCTACAGGTTTCACACCACATGCCTTTTCTCATGCAACTCCAGATGTACACGGAGAACAGGGCAAAGGTGGTATTGAATCAGGTAATCTACTGGGAGGCAAGCACACGAGTAACTTAGCCACTGTCATGATTTTCAAATGACAGTATTGATCATCATAGCATTAATACCCAAATATGAAACCTGCAGCCTGAGCCGAATACTGTTCTTTAAATGCATGAAACTTTACAAAGCCACTGATGAAATGTTGAAATCATTCAGAGTGAGACTTGGCAGAAATGGTGATAACACTACTTGTGATATGTCATTTTCCACAACATACAAATGGAAGACATTTGAAATATTTTTTCAAGCTTTCTTGCCAACCACCTCAAAAAGATTCATGGTACCACAAGCAACTGTAGAGTTGAGTCTGTTATACAAAAATATAAGATGTATATGGCACCATATAGACTTTCCATCATTGAGGTGGCATAATTTAACACCCATGAATCTTTTGGAGATCGTTCCTAAGAAAGAAGCTAAGTAAATCCATCCTATAACTTCAAAAATGGAATGGAATGTGTGCAGTTGGGGAAAACTGATTTTCCTTGTTTGTGTCTGTGTCATCTTATGGGTGTGAAAATCCAACCTTGTCCACATCATGACATCTGGGTAACGAATCAAGTGGGGGGGATTGCCTATTGAGGTGAAATACAGTGGGGATCTTGTTTGCACTGTGGCCACTACGGTAATCATGAAGGACCAACAGGGAATCTGGACACAAGACGGCTAATGGGGCTTTGGTGAAACAAGAATTCATCAACTGCAGATCAGGCAGAGGAGGTGATTGAATGTGACCCAGCGGCTGTGAAGGTGGATGAAGGCTGCAGCAGGTCGTCAGATGCCAATGGTCTAGGATAGGTGAAGTTTGACTGTTCAGAGTGTGGCCACTCAAAAAAAAAAAAAACTGGGCAATGTGGGCTTTCAGGATTACCAGACAAAATTCCTAGTGTGCTTCAATACCAAAATATCAATCATTACAACCCCGGGATAAGTGTGCCCCCTATCGGTGACATGGAGGAACTGCAACACACTTTGGAAACACAAACGAAGATGACATTTAAATACGAGAGCAGCTATGGGAAGAAAAAAAAAATCAAAAGCACCGTCGTGAGCATCTGCGCCACTGAAGACCTCAACAGTCGATCAAAAAGATCCAAAATAAAACATCAAAGTGCATGTTCTTTATTTGATATACTGTGAAGTGCTGTCCAGGTGGCACAGAGTGGCAACTGAACAATGGACATATAATGACAAGCTGGTTTTCATCTTCAAATTTGGCTGTTTCACCAACACATGAAGAGGAACACCTACAAACGATAAAAGACGGCATTTATAAATAGATTAACCAGTCGGCCTAATCTGTCCTCTCTCAAATCCTCAGTGTTCCCATAATACAGTTCTGCTTCTCAAGCAGTCAGCTCCTGAAGGCCATCAAGTCTGATTCTGCAGAACAGAAGCATCAACCCCTGAGACCATCTATCCAACCAATCATAAGAAAATGGCATGGTGAACAGCATGAAACACTACAAATCCATAACGGAATCTAAAACTGGTCAATAAAAATAAAACAGAAATGTTAATAGCGGAATTTTACTATTCTGAAATTTAAACTACCTCTTTGTTCTTAAAACCACCGTCTTTTTTTTTTTTTTTTAACATATTCCATATACAGGTATTAAACACAGAATGCATGTTTTAGCGTGCACGCGTACACTCTATGATGCGGTGACGATGACAAGTAAAAGCAATGTGAAATTGCTACGAGTTTCTGCGTTTCACTTCAGATCTGAAAGGCTTCACAGCGATCGTCTGCAGGTTTGTTGCTCCTCTGCTGTGCATTACACTCAAATGTTTGTGACGACAAACCGGGCCAAGCCCAGACTCGGGAACAATAATCTGCTGTACCGTGGTGCTGCAGAAAAACATAAATCCTGCTGCTGGAAACCCACAATTACCACAACAAAGATCTGTAGGTTTGTCTCCATCTAAAGGACAAACTGTAACTGCTCGCCATTCATCTTGTGCACCTTAAATCATCACTCGGTATCTTCCACAAAAATGCTGTCTCATCTTTGGCTTTGAAATAAAGTTTAATTTAATCCATGTCTGAAAGCAGCAAGTCACAGGTTGGAGCAGAGCAGGTGCACATGGAAAACGTTACTCCCAGTGAACCTGCGCTCCTGTCTTTGAGTGGCGTTTGGCCTCTTTGATGGAGAAAGCTTCTTGCTCCTCACTGATTTCTTTCAGTCTCTTCTCGTCCAGAAATGCCACCAGTGAGTCTCTCATGTGCACCACGTCAATCATCTGCTGAAGGACCTGCTCTTCTTCTGCTTGTTGCTCTGGTGTCTTGACTAGAAAACAAACATACATTTTTCACAAAAAAATTAAAGCAGGTAATTTTTTTCCCCAATATGCCCCAAGCTACCAGATATTTTTGTCCTGGTTGTATAGCTTTGATGTTAGTGTGAAATGATCCCAGAAATATAAAATAATGTCTGTTCTGTTGTCTCACAGAACTGGCCACATGAGGAGAGCCTGCAAATACAAATGGCTGTTAATTCCTAAATGATTGCAATATTTTTATTTGACACCCCCAGACCAAATTAATGGACAAAAGTCTACACTACTTTTTAGATTTTGATCGTTTCATTTCTACACCAATGTGATGCCGTACAGATGGGGGGACGGGACGGACAGAAACACCTGTGTGTGTCCAAATACTTATGGTCCTGGCTAAACACAAGAAGCAGACAGACGATAACATATTGTGGGGCTCAATAAACTGCCTCGTCAACAAAGCTAATGTCCTTGTGACACACAGACACACATAAGCCTGCATCATGTGCACACACAAATATAATGAGATTACTCACCACTCAGCTCCATGTACTTCCTGATCTCCATCTCCAACATGCTCTGCTTGTCTTCAAGTTCCAGCTGTCGAGACCTGAGATGGTTCAGACAAATAAACATTCACTGAGTCACACAGTCAGACATTTTCATTCCTGTCACATGGTACTGATATTATTCAGACATTCTCCAGTTAGCCTGCAGTCTGACAAAATACAACTTACTGGAGTTGAAGGTCACTACAAAACCAGCACATCATTTTAAGAATAACTTTAAAGAATGCTGGTTGCTACCACAGTGAGGGAAAACCCCCAACAATATCAGCAGTGTTGTGTGTTTGAACCGGCAGTGTGTTTCTCTGCACAGAAGCTGCGTTGTGTCGTCAGTGTGAGAACACAAGCTTGTACTGTGTGTGTCTCACAAACGTGCACTTACGCCACCATGAGGTCAGACTCCTCCGACACCAATGCGTTCTTCTGGTGGACGAGCTGGATCCACTGTTCAATCATATCCGGACACCCGTTAGTGCCTGGAAGAGCACAAACACGGGGTTTACGAAAACACAATCTGAAACGTAACGTGAATGTGACAAAGTGAGAGAAACTCCATCTGCAAGAACTCACAAAAGGACTCTGCATTTACTGTACTGGCCTGAATACGGGCGTGTTTTTTCTCACAAATACCCTTGAACACACACACACACACACACGGTTGATCTTATATTCAAGGTCTACAGTTTTACTTTACAGATGCACTTTTACGTTTCATAAACATCTGTAACCTCACAACTATCTGACGTGCACACAAAGCCACTCCTGTTGCACCCCCCCAATTACATTTTGTTGCTCCCCCCCACAATTTAATTTCAACAATGGACCGTCTCATTTACCACAGACTCCAACCGATCCGGGCTGCACGCGATGAAATCTCAAATCAAATCAATTTTATTTATATAGCGCCAAATCACAACACAGAGTTGCCCCAAGGCGCTTTATATTGTAAGGCAAGGCCATACAATAATTACGGAAAAACCCCAACGGTCAAAACGACCCCCTGTGAGCAAGCACTTGGCAACAGTGGGAAGGAAAAACTCCCTTTTAACAGGAAGAAACCTCCAGCAGAACCAGGCTCAGGGAGGGGCAGTCTTCTGCTGGGACTGGTTGGGGCTGAGGGAGAGAACCAGGAAAAAGACATGTTGTGGAGGGGAGCAGAGATCGATCACTAATGATTAAATGCAGAGTGGTGCATATAGAGCAAAAAGAGAAAGAAACACTCATCAACACACATCATGGGAACCCCCCACCAGTCTAAGTCTATAGCAGCATAACTAAGGGATGGTTCAGGGTCACCTGATCCAGCCCTAACTATAAGCTTTAGCAAAAAGGAAAGTTTTAAGCCTAATCTTAAAAGTAGAGAGGGTGTCTGTCTCCCTGATCTGAATTGGGAGCTGGTTCCACAGGAGAGGAGCCTGAAAGCTGAAGGCTCTGCCTCCCATTCTATTCTTACAAACCCTAGGAACTACAAGTAAGCCTGCAGTCTGACAGCGAAGTGCTCTATTGGGATGATATGGTACTATGAGGTCCCTAAGATAAGATCGGACCTGATTATTGAAAACCTTATAAGAAGAAGAATTTTAAATTCTATTCTAGAATTAACAGGAAGCCAATGATGAGAGGCCAATATGGGTGAGATATGCTCTCTCCTTCTAGTCCCCGTCAGTACTCTAGCTGCAGCATTTTGAATTAACTGAAGGCTTTTCAGGGAACTTTTAGGACAACCTGATAATAATGAATTACAATAGTCCAGCCTATTGTAGTAAGGATCTGGTTAGACACCATGTTTCTAAGATTTGTGGGGCCAAGTACAATAACTCAAGAAAAAGTTAAAATTACTCAGTTCTTTGTGTGGAGCAGAGACATCGTGCACGCGCTGGATGACGTGCGTGTCAATGTTTACGCGTAACATTTCAGGGGAAAAAAGCGTTTAAGGTATGTATTTAATTAAAAGTTAAGAAATCTTTCTGCCTAACATCCATCCATCCATCCATTTTCTTCCGCTTTATCCGGAGTCGGGTCGCAGGGGCAGCAGCTCAAGCAAAGCCGCCCAGACCTTCCGATCCACACACACCTCCCCCAGCTCGTCCGGGGGAACCCAAAGGCGTTCCCAAGTCAGCCGAGAGATGTAATCCTTCCAGCGTGTCCTGGGTCTTCTCCGGGGCCTCCTCCCAATGGGACGTGCCCGGAACACCTCTCCAGCGAGGCGTCCAGGGGGCATCCGGAAAAGATGCCCGAGCCACCTCAACTGACTCCTTTCGACATGGAGGAGCAGCGGCTCAACTCCAAGCTCCTCCCGAGTGACCGAGCTCCTCACCCTATCTCTAAGCGAGCGCCCAGCCACCCTGCGGAGGAAACTCATCTCGGCCGCTTGTACTCGCAATCTCGTTCTTTCGGTCATGAGCCAAATCTCATGACCATAGGTGAGGATCGGAACGTAGATCGTTCGGTAAATCGAGAGCTTTGCCCCCCTACTCAGCTCTCTCTTCACCACGACGGTCCGATACAATGACCGCATCACTGCAGATGCTGCACCGATCCGTCTATCGATCTCACGCTCCATCCGTCCCTCACTCGTGAACAAGACCCCAAGATACTTAAACTCCTCCACTTGAGGCAAGGACACTCCACCAACCTGAAGAGGGCAAAGCACCTTTTTCCGGTCAGAACCATGGCCTCGGATTTGGAGGTGCTGATTTTCATCCCGGACGCTTCACACTCGGCTGCAAACTGCCCCAGTGCACGCTGAAGGTCCTGATTTGATGAAGCCAACAGAACCACATCGTCCGCAAACAGCAGAGACGAGATTCTGTGGTTCCCAAACCAGACCCCCTCTACACCCTGGCTGCGCCTAGAAATTCTGCCCATAAAAATAATCAACAGAATCGGTGATAAAGTGCAGCCCTGGCGGAGGCCAACGTGCACTGGAAACAGGTTTGACTTACTACCGGCAATGCGAACCAAGCTCCTGCTGTGGTCGTACAGGGACCGGATAGCCCTTAGCAAAGGACCCCGGACCCTGTACTCCCGGAGCACTCCCCACAGGGTGCTCCGAGGGACACGGTCGAACGCCTTCTCCAGATCCACAAAACATATGTGGACTGGTTGGGCGAACTCCCATGAACCCTCGAGCACCTGATGGAACGTGTAGAGCTGGTCCAGTGTGCCGCGACCAGGACGAAAACCACACTGTTCCTCCTGAATCCTAGGTTCGACCATCGGTCGAATTCTCCTCTCCAGTACTCTGGAATAGACCTTATCGTGGAGGCTGAGGAGTGTGATCCCCTATAGTTGGAACACACCCTCCGATCTTAAACAGAGGGACCACCACCCCGGTCTGCCAATCCAGAGGCACTGTCCCCGATCACCACGCAATGTTGCAGAGGCGTGTCAGCCAAGACAGTCCCACAACATCCACAGACTTAAGGTACTCAGGACAGATTTCATCCACCCCAGGAGCCTTGCCACCGAGGAGTTTTCTAACCACCTCTGTGACTTCGGCCTGGGTAATGGATGAGTCCGCCTCTGAGTCCCCAGTCTCTGCTTCCTCTTCAGAAGGCGTGACGATGGGACTGAGGAGATCCTCGAAGTACTCCTTCCACCGCCCGACAACATCCCCAGTCAGGGTCAACAGCTCCCCACCCGCACCGTAAACAGTGCTGGTGGAGAGCTGCTCCCGCCTCCTGAGGCGTCGGACAGTTTGCCAGAATCTCTTCGAGGCCGACTGATAGTCCTCCTCCATGGCCTCCCCAAACTCCTCCCAGACCCGAGTTTTTGCCTCTGCGACTGCACGGGCTGCGGCACGCTTGGCCTGCTGGTACCTGTCAGCTGCCTCTGGGGTCCCACCTACCAACAAAGATAAGCAGGACTCCTTCAGCTTGACGGCATCCCTTACTTCCGGTGTCCACCACCAGGTTTGGGGATTGCCGCCACGACAGGCACCAGAGACCTTGTGACCACAGCTACGAGCGGCCGCATCAACAATGGAGGTGGAGAACATGGTCCACTCAGACTTCATGTCTCTGCCCAACATCTTTTTGTGTAAATATCTCGTTACAACGTGAAGACCCGCAGCTTATTTATGTACAGTTTTTTTCTTTTTAAAATTGGTGGGTGCGGCTAATATTTAGGTGCGCTCTATAGTCCAGAAATTACGGTATTAAAAGGTTCAAAATATTTTTTGTTTGTGTGAATTTATGTGAGCTCATTCTGGGTGTTACAAACAACTGACTATTTGATGGGTGGGAGTGGGGACCTGAATGAAATTCAAATATTCAACACCACATTTGAAATGCAGACTCTCTGTAGTTGAATAATTTCTTATTTCAGTAGAAGATTGTTAGGTCAAAGCTCGACTTTTGCTTCTAAAATCTAACAGTGTGGGCAAACTGCATTTCTAACCAGGTTCTCCCCGCAAAGTTCGCTCCAGCACCACGCCTTTATCCTCCAGCTCCTTGAAGTTGACCTCAATCTCCTCCAGTCTCCTTTGGATGGACTGTAAAAGCCAGAAAAATAATCAACAGTAACCTTGAAGAAAACTGTAACACAAAACCCCACCAATTGGTAAAACATGAATGAGATACGAGTCTTGTAATTCTGCGACGTATAACTTGCCTGGGCTTTGCGGAAACGCTGTAATTCGCTCATCTTGGCTCGTCGCTCCAGTGTCCGCATCTTCATCAGTTCCAACTTTTCAGCCTCAACAGGATCTGATGGTATCGTCTGAAACTAGATGCAAAGTGTTTTTATTTGCAGTGTACAGAAGGTTAAGGTGGCCACTTTAAATAAACACCACATCATTCTCTAGTACGTACTTTCTCTTCAAATAAATCGATATCATCCCGCTCAAACATCTCATCATCATCGTCGTCGTCATCGTCAGCGCCCTCTTCTGAGGTGCTGCGTATGTGTCTCAGTGGTGTGTCTGTGGTAAAAGTGGTTTTAATACGTGCTAAATTATAATCTGCTTGACTTGAAAATAAAAAAAATCATAAATCAGCTGAGGCCTCAGCTTACCGCCTCTGTCTGGGTGATTGCTATGGACACTGAGCCTGCCATCTCTGCTGATTCTCGGTGAAGAGAGGTTCCACGGGGAGAACTTCGATCGGACTTTCGTCTGCCCGCTGGGCATCTCTTTTCTCTTGAAGCATCGTCGATTCCTCTTTTCCCAGATGTGACCAGCGGTACTCCCACTCCAGTATCCTTCTTCTTCTTGCCCATCCAGAGCCTCCTGTTTCAGAGGGTTTGGTCCTCCTGCTGTCGCTGATGAAGAGGAGCAGGAGGAGGACCCGCCAGGTGTCTCTGAATCAGAGTCTGCACTGAAGCTGTGAAGATTCATCAGCTGACTTTTCTGTTCTTCAGACAGCTGCAGCTTTCGCAGTGACTGCTTTGGACGGGAGTCTGCTGCTCCTGTGAAGATCGCAGTCTCCTGCGTGGGGGTCGGAGATGAACTTTTTTCTGGGGTTGAAGGACTAATAAGGTGGATCGTTCGAGGTTTTGCTGTTGGAGGTGAGGGTTGCGGGCTGGGCGGGGTTTGCCGGGAAAGGCGTGGCTTGGGGATGGGGTGAGGCACTGAGGGTTGAAACTCCTCTGCCTCCTCTTTAACGAGTTCTCGGACCTCACTTTTAGATGTAGAGTCTGTGAGAGGTTTTGTTTTAAGTGGTTCCTCTTTTCCATCTTTGGTTTCCTGTCTGTGGGGATCATTTTCTGCATGTGACTGTGTGTGTACAGAAGGGCCAGAGTCCAGCGTGTGCTCATACTCCTCATCAGATGCTGTATAATCATCAATGGAGATCTCGTTCTCTTCATTAGCGTCTTTTTCATTTCTTTCAATACCCTAAACAGAATCACATAGTTTGGAAATAAATCCTGTGCAACTAACATGTTCTGATTTCATGCAAATCTTCTATAACACAGAAGGTTGTCTGCATTAAAAGCAGGCGCTGAAAGGAATATATATATATATATATATATATATATATATATATATATCTCAATCAATCAATCAATTTTTTTATATAGCGCCAAATCACAACAAACAGTTGCCCCAAGGCGCTTTATATTGTAAGGCAAGGCCATACAATAATTATGTAAAACCCCAACGGTCAAAACGACCCCCTGTGAGCAAGCACTTGGCGACAGTGGGAAGGAAAAACTCCCTTTTAACAGGAAGAAACCTCCAGCAGAACCAGGCTCAGGGAGGGGCAGTCTTCTGCTGGGACTGGTTGGGGCTGAGGGAGAGAACCAGGAAAAAGACATGCTGTGGAGGGGAGCAGAGATCGATCACTAATGATTAAATGCAGAGTGGTGCATACAGAGCAAAAAGAGAAAGAAACAGTGCATCATGGGAACCCCCCAGCAGTCTACGTCTATAGCAGCATAACTAAGGGATGGTTCAGGGTCACCTGATCCAGCCCTAACTATAAGCTTTAGCAAAAAGGAAAGTTTTAAGCCTAATCTTAAAAGTAGAGAGGGTGTCTGTCTCCCTGATCTGAATTGGGAGCTGGTTCCACAGGAGAGGAGCCTGAAAGCTGAAGGCTCTGCCTCCCATTCTACTCTTACAAACCCTAGGAACTACAAGTAAGCCTGCAGTCTGAGAGCGAAGCGCTCTATTGGGGTGATATGGTACTACGAGGTCCCTAAGATAAGATGGGACCTGATTATTCAAAACCTTATAAGTAAGAAGAAGAATTTTAAATTCTATTCTAGAATTAACAGGAAGCCAATGAAGAGAGGCCAATATGGGTGAGATATGCTCTCTCCTTCTAGTCCCCGTCAGTACTCTAGCTGCAGCATTTTGAATTAACTGAAGGCTTTTTAGGGAACTTTTAGGACAACCTGATAATAATGAATTACAATAGTCCAGCCTAGAGGAAATAAATGCATGAATTAGTTTTTCAGCATCACTCTGAGACAAGACCTTTCTGATTTTAGAGATATTGCGTAAATGCAAAAAAGCAGTCCTACATATTTGTTTAATATGCGCTTTGAATGACATATCCTGATCAAAAATGACTCCAAGATTTCTCACAGTATTACTAGAGGTCAGGGTAATGCCATCCACAGTAAGGATCTGGTTAGACACCATGTTTCTAAGATTTGTGGGGCCAAGTACAATAACTTCAGTTTTATCTGAGTTTAAAAGCAGGAAATTAGAGGTCATCCATGTCTTTATGTCTGTAAGACAATCCTGCAGTTTAGCTAATTGGTGTGTGTCCTCTGGCTTCATGGATAGATAAAGCTGGGTATCATCTGCGTAACAATGAAAATTTAAGCAATACCGTCTAATAATACTGCCTAAGGGAAGCATGTATAAAGTGAATAAAATTGGTCCTAGCACAGAACCTTGTGGAACTCCATAATTAACTTTAGTCTGTGAAGAAGATTCCCCATTTACATGAACAAATTGTAATCTATTAGACAAATATGATTCAAACCACTGCAGCGCAGTGCCTTTAATACCTATGGCATGCTCTAATCTCTGTAATAAAATTTTATGGTCAACAGTATCAAAAGCAGCACTGAGGTCTAACAGAACAAGCACAGAGATGAGTCCACTGTCCGAGGCCATAAGAAGATCATTTGTAACCTTCACTAATGCTGTTTCTGTACTATGATGAATTCTAAAACCTGACTGAAACTCTTCAAATAGACCATTCCTCTGCAGATGATCAGTTAGCTGTTTTACAACTACCCTTTCAAGAATTTTTGAGAGAAAAGGAAGGTTGGAGATTGGCCTATAATTAGCTAAGATAGCTGGGTCAAGTGATGGCTTTTTAAGTAATGGTTTAATTACTGCCACCTTAAAAGCCTGTGGTACATAGCCAACTAACAAAGATAGATTGATCATATTTAAGATCGAAGCATTAAATAATGGTAGGGCTTCCTTGAGCAGCCTGGTAGGAATGGGGTCTAATAAACATGTTGATGGTTTGGATGAAGTAACTAATGAAAATAACTCAGAGAGAACAATCGGAGAGAAAGAGTCTAACCAAATACAGGCATCACTGAAAGCAGCCAAAGATAACGATACGTCTTTGGGATGGTTATGAGTAATTTTTTCTCTAATAGTTAAAATTTTGTTAGCAAAGAAAGTCATGAAGTCATTACTAGTTAAAGTTAATGGAATACTCAGCTCAATAGAGCTCTGACTCTTTGTCAGCCTGGCTACAGTGCTGAAAAGAAACCTGGGGTTGTTCTTATTTTCTTCAGTTAGTGATGAGTAGAAAGATGTCCTAGCTTTACGGAGGGCTTTTTTATAGCGCAACAGACTCTTTTTCCAGGCTAAGTGAAGATCTTCTAAATTAGTGAGACGCCATTTCCTCTCCAACGTACGGGTTATCTGCTTTAAGCTACGAGTTTGTGAGTTATACCACGGAGTCAGGCACTTCTGATTTAAAGCTCTCTTTTTTAGAGGAGCTACAGCATCCAAAGTTGTCTTCAATGAGGATGTAAAACTACTGACGAGATACTCTATCTCACTTACAGAGTTTAGGTAGCTACTCTGCACTGTGTTGGTATATGGCATTAGAGAACATAAAGAAGGAATCATATCCTTAAACCTAGTTACAGCGCTTTCTGAAAGACTTCTAGTGTAATGAAACTTATTCCCCACTGCTGGGTAGTCCATCAGAGTAAATGTAAATGTTATTAAGAAATGATCAGACAGAAGGGAGTTTTCAGGGAATACTGTTAAGTCTTCTATTTCCATACCATAAGTCAGAACAAGATCTAAGATATGATTAAAGTGGTGGGTGGACTCATTTACATTTTGAGCAAAGCCAATAGAGTCTAATAATAGATTAAATGCAATGTTGAGGCTGTCATTCTCAGCATCTGTGTGGATGTTAAAATCGCCCACTATAATTATCTTATCTGAGCTAAGCACTAAGTCAGACAAAAGGTCTGAAAATTCACAGAGAAACTCACAGTAACAACCAGGTGGACGATAGATAATAACAAATAAAACTGGTTTTTGGGACTTCCAATTTGGATGGACAAGACTAAGAGTCAAGCTTTCAAATGAATTAAAGCTCTGTCTGGGTTTTTGATTAATTAATAAGCTGGAATGGAAGATTGCTGCTAATCCTCCGCCCCGGCCCGTGCTACAAGCATTCTGACAGTTAGTGTGACTCGGGGGTGTTGACTCATTTAAACTAACATATTCATCCTGCTGTAACCAGGTTTCTGTAAGGCAGAATAAATCAATATGTTGATCAATTATTATATCATTTACCAACAGGGACTTAGAAGAGAGAGACCTAATGTTTAATAGACCACATTTAACTGTTTTAGTCTGTGGTGCAGTTGAAGGTGCTATATTATTTTTTCTTTTTGAATTTTTATGCTTAAATAGATTTTTGCTGGTTATTGGTAGTCTGGGAGCAGGCACCGTCTCTACGGGGATGGGGTAATGAGGGGATGGCAGGGGGAGAGAAGCTGCAGAGAGGTGTGTAAGACTACAACTCTGCTTCCTGGTCCCAACCCCCGGATAATCACCTCTAAATTATTTACACATTATTCACTTTATGTGTTTTTAGGAATCTGCTAGCTTAGCGCAGCTACTAGCTCTTAGCCGGTTTAGTATGGCGGCTTCTTCTGTCTCTCCTGCACTTTTCTGCTCTGGGTGTGAAATGTTTAGTTATTCCTCGGCCTCCTTTAGCAGTAATGGTACTTGTAATAAGTGTAGCTTATTTCGTAGCTTTGGAGGCCAGGCTGGGCGAATTGGAGACTCGGCTCCGCACCGTGGAAAATTCTACAGCTAGCCAGGCCCCTGTAGTCGGTGCGGACCAAGGTAGCTTAGCCGCCGTTAGTTTCCCTCTGGCAGATCCCGAGCAGCCGGGAAAGTAGGCCGACTGGGTGACTGTGAGGAGAAAGCGTAGTTCTAAACAGAAGCCCCGTGTACACCGCCAACCCGTTCACATTTCTAACCTTTTTCCCCACTCGACGACACACCTGCCAAGGATTAAACTCTGGTTATTGGCGACTCTGTTTTGAGAAATGTGAAGTTAGCGACACCATCAACCATAGTCGATTGTCTTCCGGGGGCCAGAGCAGGCGACACTGAAGGAAATTTGAAACTGCTGGCTAAGGCTAAGCGTAAATTTGGTAAGATTGTAATTCACATCGGCAGTAATGACAACCGGTTACGCCAATCGGAGGTCACTAAAATTAACATTGAATCGGTGTGTAACTTTGCAAAAACAATGTCGGACTCTGTAGTTTTCTCTGGGCCCCTCCCCAAACTGACCGGGAGTGACATGTTTAGCCGCATGTTCTCCTTGAATTGCTGGCTGTCTCAGTGGTGTCCAAAAAATGAGGTGGGCTTCATAGATAATTGGCAAAGCTTCTGGGGAAAACCTGGTCTTGTTAGGAGACACGGCATCCATCCCACTTTGGATGGAGCAGCTCTCATTTCTAGAAATCTGGCCAATTTTCTTAAATCCTCCAAACCGTGACTATCCAGGGTTGGGACCAGGAAGCAGAGTTGTAGTCTTACACACCTCTCTGCAGCTTCTCTCCCCCTGCCATCCCCTCATTACCACATACCCGTAGAGATGGTGCCTGCTCCCAGACCACCAATAACCAGCAAAAATTTATTTAAGCATAAACATTCAAAAAGAAAAAATAATATAGCACCTTCAACTGCACCACAGATTAAAACAGTTAAATGTGGTCTATTAAACATTAGGTCTCTCTCTTCTAAGTCCCTGTGAGTAAATGATATAATAATGGATCAACATATTGATTTATTCTGCCTTACAGAAACCTGGTTACAGCAGGATGAATATGTTAGTTTAAATGAGTCAACACCCCCGAGTCACACTAACTGCCAGAATGCTCGTAGCATGGGCCGAGGCGGAGGATTAGCAGCAATCTTCCATTCCAGCTTATTAATTAATCAAAAACCCAGACGCTTTAATTCATTTGAAAGCTTGACTCTTAGTCTTGTCCATCCAAACTGGAAGTCCCAAAAACCAGTTTTATTTGTTATTATCTATCGTCCACCTGGTCGTTACTGAGAGTTTCTCTGAATTTTCAGACCTTTTGTCTGACTTAGTGCTTAGCTCAGATAAGATAATTATAGTGGGCGATTTTAACATCCACACAGATGCTGAGAATGACAGCCTCAACACTGCATTTAATCTATTATTAGACTCTATTGGCTTTGCTCAAAATGTAAATGAGTCCACCCACCACTTTAATCATATCTTAGATCTTGTTCTGACTTATGGTATGGAAATTGAAGACTTAACAGTATTCCTTGAAAACTCCCCTCTGTCTGATCATTTCTTAATAACATTTACATTTACTCTGATGGACTACCCAGCAGTGGGGAATAAGTTTCATTACACTAGAAGTCTTTCAGAAAGCGCTGTAACTAGGTTTAAGGATATGATTCCTTCTTTATGTTCTCTAATGCCATATACCAACACAGTGCAGAGTAGCTACCTAAACTCTGTAAGTGAGATAGAGTATCTCGTCAATAGTTTTACATCCTCATTGAAGACAACTTTGGATGCTGTAGCTCCTCTGAAAAAGAGAGCTTTAAATCAGAAGTGCCTGACTCCGTGGTATAACTCACAAACTCGCAGCTTAAAGCAGATAACCCGTAAGTTGGAGAGGAAATGGCGTCTCACTAATTTAGAAGATCTTCACTTAGCCTGGAAAAAGAGTCTGTTGCTCTATAAAAAAGCCCTCCGTAAAGCTAGGACATCTTACTACTCATCACTAATTGAAGAAAATAAGAACAACCCCAGGTTTCTTTTCAGCACTGTAGCCAGGCTGACAAAGAGTCAGAGCTCTATTGAGCCGAGTATTCCTTTAACTTTAACTAGTAATGACTTCATGACTTTCTTTGCTAATAAAATTTTAACTATTAAAGAAAAAATTACTCATAACCATCCCAAAGACATATCGTTATCTTTGGCTGCTTTCAGTGATGCCGGTATTTGGTTAGACTCTTTCTCTCCGATTGTTCTGTCTGAGTTATTTTCATTAGTTACTTCATCCAAACCATCAACATGTCTATTAGACCCCATTCCTACCAGGCTGCTCATGGAAGCCCTACCATTATTTAATGCTTCGATCTTAAATATGATCAATCTATCTTTATTAGTTGGCTATGTACCACAGGCTTTTAAGGTGGCAGTAATTAAACCATTACTTAAAAAGCCATCACTTGACCCAGCTATCTTAGCTAATTATAGGCCAATCTCCAACCTTCCTTTTCTCTCAAAAATTCTTGAAAAGGTAGTTGTAAAACAGCTAACTGATCATCTGCAGAGGAATGGTCTGTTTGAAGAGTTTCAGTCAGGTTTTAGAATTCATCATAGTACAGAAACAGCATTAGTGAAGGTTACAAATGATCTTCTTATGGCCTCAGACAGTGGACTCATCTCTGTGCTTGTTCTGTTAGACCTCAGTGCTGCTTTTGATACTGTTGACCATAAAATTTTATTATAGAGATTAGAGCATGCCATAGGTATTAAAGGCACTGCGCTGCAGTGGTTTGAATCATATTTATCTAATAGATTACAATTTGTTCATGTAAATGGGGAATCTTCTTCACAGACTAAGGTTAATTATGGAGTTCCACAAGGTTCTGTGCTAGGACCAATTTTATTCACTTTATACATGCTTCCCTTAGGCAGTATTATTAGACGGCACTGCTTAAATTTTCATTGTTACGCAGATGATACCCAGCTTTATCTATCCATGAAGCCAGAGGACACACACCAATTAGCTAAACTGCAGGATTGTCTTACAGACATAAAGACATGGATGACCTCTAATTTCCTGCTTTTAAACTCGGATAAAACTGAAGTTATTGTACTTGGCCCCACAAATCTTATAAACATGGTGTCTAACCAGATCCTTACTCTGGATGGCATTACCCTGACCTCTAGTAATACTGTGAGAAATCTTGGAGTCATTTTTGATCAGGATATGTCATTCAAAGCGCATATTAAACAAATATATAGGACTGCTTTTTTGCATTTACGCAATATCTCTAAAATTAGAAAGGTCTTGTCTCAGAGTGATGCTGAAAAACTAATTCATGCATTTATTTCCTCTAGGCTGGACTATTGTAATTCATTATTATCAGGTTGTGCTAAAAGTTCCCTAAAAAGCCTTCAGTTAATTCAAAATGCTGCAGCTAGAGTGCTGACAGGGACTAGAAGGAGAGAGCATATCTCACCCATATTGGCCTCTCTTCATTGGCTTCCTGTTAATTCTAGAATAGAATTTAAAATTCTTCTTCTTACTTATAAGGTTTTGAATAATCAGGTCCCATGTTATCTTAGGGACCTCATAGTACCATATCACCCCAATAGAGCGCTTCGCTCTCAGACTGCAGGCTTACTTGTAGTTCCTAGGGTTTGTAAGAGTAGAATGGGAGGCAGAGTCTTCAGCTTTCAGGCTCCTCTCCTGTGGAACCAGCTCCCATCAGGGAGACAGACACCCTCTCTAATTTTAAGATTAGGCTTAAAACTTTCCTTTTTGCTAAACCTTATAGTTAGGGCTGGATCAGGTGACCCTGAACCATCCCTTAGTTATGCTGCTATAGACTTAGACTGCTGGGGGGTTCCCATGATGTGTGTTGATGAGTGTTTCTTTCTCTTTTTGCTCTATATGCACCACTCTGCATTTAATCATTAGTGATCGATCTCTGCTCCCCTCCACAGCATGTCTTTTTCCTGGTTCTCTCCCTCCACCCCAACCAGTCCCAGCAGAAGACTGCCCCTCCCTGAGCCTGGTTCTGCTGGAGGTTTCTTCCTGTTAAAAGGGAGTTTTTCCTTCCCACTGTTGCCAAGTGCTTGCTCACAGGGGGTCGTTCTGACAGTTGGGGTTTTTACATAATTATTGTATGGCCTTGCCTTACAATATAAAGCGCCTTGGGGCAACTGTTTGTTGTGATTTGGCGCTATATAAATAAAATTGATTGATTGATTGATTGACATGCTCTGTTTTACTTTACATTATGAATTAAGAGCACCACAATATTGTTTTAAACACACCCAGTGTTCACCTGCTAAATTTTCAACAAAAAATGCCAAACAAATGACGGATAATGAAAACTCAGGCGTGTGCGGATGAATTTGTAATTAAAAGTGGCAGAACAATATACAAAACAAAAAAAAAAGTCTACTACTTGTTCAGTAAATTCGTACCATGTTTAACATATCAGTCCACTTATTGAACTTTCAAAATAAGAACAACAGCATAATGAAAACCAATAAGTAAATCCTGTCAGTAAGGAGGCGTGGTCAACATTTTAATTCCGGGCAAGTTAGTGATTTGTGTGAATAGAAGTTCAAGTAACAGGTGGACTATGCCGGAAAGCTGCGCATGTTGGCAAAGCCACAAATGGAGGAACAAGGGAGACAATATTTCCTTCCATAAGTAAGTGGTTTTGGTTCTTCTTGTCACTTTGTCCGTGACATTTGGATGATAAACAGCTGTATGTCTCCTGACGTACCTGTGTCGCCCGATGACACGGATCATTAACTCTTCACTTATGTCTAGTTGATATTTTCCACTGCTACACCAATGTCTAGTTAAAATACTTGTCGTTAGTGATTAAAATTGTTCGACAAGACTGGGGATTTTTTTTTAAATTTGCACCTTAAAATAATGAGATTATAATGACCCGCGCTGTGCCGCTCACAGTCACGCCCACACATAGAGATGTGTACACACACCACTGACTTCATGTATGAAACTCGGTCAATAAAGGATAATTGTGTATATATATATATATATATATATATATATATATATAAATAAATAAAATAAATGTATTGTAATGGTTTTAGGAGCTGCGCTGCGTTGAACAGCAGCAGGACGCCTCAGCTCAGCAGCTTGAACAGCGCAGATCCGTGTAACTTTCAATACTAATATTTGGGAATGTGTGTGTGTCAGAATAAGTTTAATACTTTCCTGACATAATTTAATGTCATTTAATTTTACTGGCTCGATATCCAGGTCAAAATGGCATTTTAACACGTATTTTGTAAGCATTTTTCTGAGTGTGCTCAGTCGCGAAAATTGAAAATGCATTAACATCCAGGTACTTCATCAATATTAGGAGATGTCACATCGCTGTCCATGAAGGGATGTTTTCATTTCAAAGAAAAAAAAATTATATACAGATAATATCATAAAATGCATTAAAATTGTAATCCTGCGAAGTAATCCCCATTTTTACTAAATATACCTGTAATCTGAATACGTCTTTTTTTTTGTAACTGCAGCGGAATACAGTTACCTTTTTTGTATCCTAATTACGTAACGCCATTACATGTATTCCGTTACTCCCCAAGCCTGTATATTATATATATATATATATATATAATAAAAATAAAAACAACAACAACAACAACAACAATAAAAAAAACCCACAAGGTTTACAACAGCATCTGCTGCAAAAAGCAGCAGAAGGTCACGCACCTCAAAGGAAGATGTTTCCATCCCGTTTTCAAGCTCCAGATCTTCAGAGTGCAGCTCACAGTAGAAATGCCCTGAAGGGGGCGGGGCAAACACATGCAATCAATAATAATAATAAAACAACAACAACAAAACACCACACGTGTTGAAATAAGAAATAAACTACTATTTCTTTAATGAATTCTCATTTTAGTCCCTAACAAATAAATAAGGAAGTGACATGAGACTTTTTTAAGCAAAACCTTATTCTGACTTTCAGAGAGCACAAATAGCACAGACGTTATAAATAGAAGTGAATTATAGTCAACAAGGCAGTAGAAAGTACTTCTGGCTCAGAGAGTCAGGAGCAAACAAAAAGCTGTTGAAATGAGGTGAACCAACAGAGGTTGTATTAAAAACAGACAAATACAGTGCATCCAGAAAATATTCACAGCTCCTCACTTTTTCCACATTTTGTTATGTTATGTTCTTTTTTTGACATTTTTGAAAATTTATTTAAAAAAAACAAAAAAAAAAAAAACCAGCAAACAACAACAAAAAACTAAGCAATCACATGTACATAAGTATTCCCAGCCTTTGCCATAAGGATCACAATTGAGCTCAGGTGCCCCCTGTTTCCACTGAAAATCCTTGAGATGTTTCTAGAGCTTAAGTGGAGTCAACTTGTGGTAAGTTCACTTGATTGGACATGATTTGAAAAGACACACACCTGTCTGCATATAAGGTCCCAGAGTTGACAGTCAGAGCACAAACCAAGCATGAAGTCAAAGGAATTGTCTGTAGACCTCTGAGACAGGATTGTCTAGAGTCACAAATCTGGGAAAGGGTACAGGAACATTTCTGCTGCTTTGAAGGTCTCAATGAGCACAGTGGCCTCCATCATCCATAAATGGAAGTTCGGATCCACCAGGACTCTTCCTAGAGCTGGCTGCCCGTCTAAACTCTTGAGTGATCAGGGAGAAGGACCTTAGTCACTCTGTCAGAGCTCCAGCATTCTTCTGTGGAGAGAGGAGAACCTTTCAGAAGGTCAATCATCTCTGCAGCAATCCACCAATCAGGCCTGTATGGTAGAGTGGCCAGACAGAAGCCACTCCTTAGTAAAAGGCACATGGCAGCCCACCAGGAGTTTGACAAAAGGCACCTGAAGGACTCTAAGACCAGGAGAACAAAATTCTCTGGTCTGATGAGACAAATATTGAGCTATTTGGGGTGAATGACAGGGGTCCTGTTTCGACGAGTCCAGGCACCATCCCTACAGTGAAGCATGGTGGTGGCAGCATCATGCTGTGGGGATGTTTTTCAGTGGCAGGAACTGGGAGACTAGTCAGGATTGAGGGAAAGATGAATGCAGCAATCTACAGAGACATCCCAGATGAAAACCTGCGCTCTTGACCTCAGACTGGGGGGAAGGTTCCTCTTTCAGCAGGACAATGACCCTAAGCACACAGCCAAGATATCAAAGGAGCGGCTTCAGGACAACTCTGTGAATGTCCTTGAGTGGACCAGCCAGAGCCCAGACCTGAATCAGACTGAACATCTCTGGACAGATCTGAAAATGTCTGTGCACCGACGCTCCCCATCCAACCTGATGGAGCTTGAGAGGTGCTGCAAAGAGGAATGGACCAAACTGGCCAAAGATAGGTGCACCAAGCTTGTGGCATCATCTTCAAGAAGACATGAGGCTGTAATTGGTGCCAAATGTGCATCAACAAAGTACTGACCAAAGGGTGTGAATACTTACGTACATGTGATTTCTTAGTTTTATTTTATTTTTAATAAATTTGCAGCCATTTAAAAAACATTTCCATGCTGTCATTATGGGGTGTTGTGAGTAGAATTTTGAGGGAAAAAAAATGAATTTACTCTTTTACTTTTTTTACTAATTTACTTTTTATTTTGAAATAAGGCTGTAACAAAATGTGGAAAAAGTGAAATGCCGTGAATACTTTCCGGGTGCACCGTATGTGAAAAAAAAAAAAAACAAACAAAACCTCTTGACACCCCAGATCTTCTTTTATTTTTTATATTGGATATTTTACACAGAGGCACAATAAGCCCCTTAATTACATAAGCCCCAGCTCATAATCCACAAATCTGATTATATTTATTCTTTTTCAGGGGTTTCATTAAGAAAGTTGTAATGAAAAAAGTAGCACTTGCACACACTTGCTAGTGTTGATGGGAGACAGTGTGGAAGAGAACCAAAATAAGAATGAACATGTCATTTTTCCAGGTACACGACTTATATATTCCAATTCTGTACCAAATCAAATCAATTTTATTTATATAGAGCCAAATCACAACAAACAGTTGCCCCAAGGCGCTTTATATTGTAAGGCAAGGCCATACAATAATTACAGAAAAACCCCAACGGTCAAAACGACCCCCTGTGAGCAAGCACTTGGCGACAGTGGGAAGGAAAAACTCCCTTTTAGCAGGAAGAAACCTCCAGCAGAACCAGGCTCAGGGTGGGGCAGTCTTCTGCTGGGACTGGTTGGGGCTGAGGGAGAGAACCAGGAAAAAGACATGCTGTGGGAGGGGAGCAGAGATCAATCACTAATGATTAAATGCAGAGTGGTGCATACAGAGCAAAAAGAGAAAGAAACACTCAGTGCATCTTAAAAGTAGAGAGGGTGTCTGTCTCCCTGATCCAAATTGGGAGCTGGTTCCACAGGAGAGGAGCCTGAAAGCTGAAGGATCTGCCTCCCATTCTACTCTTAAAAACCCTAGGAACTACAAGTAAGCCTGCAGTCTGAGAGCGAAGCGCTCTATTGGGGTGATATGGTACTATGACGTCCCTAAGATAAGATGGGACCTGATTATTCAAAACCTTATAAGTAAGAAGAAGAATTTTAAATTCTATTCTGGAATTAACAAGAAGCCAATGAAAAGAGGCCAATATGGGTGAGATATGCTCTCTCCTTCTAGTCCCCGTCAGTACTCTAGCTGCAGCATTTTGAATTAACTGAAGGCTTTTTAGGGAACTTTTAGGACAACCTGATAATAATGAATTACAATAGTCCAGCCTAGAGGAAATAAATGCATGAATTAGTTTTTCAGCATCACTCTGAGACAAGACCTTTCTAATTTTAGAGATATTGCGTAAATGCAAAAAAGCAGTCCTACATATTTGTTTAATATGCGCATTGAATGACATATCCTGATCAAAAATGACTCAGAGATTTCTCACAGTATTACTAGAGGTCAGGGTAATGCCATCCAGAGTAAGGATCTGGTTAGACACCATGTTTCTAAGATTTGTGGGGCCAAGTACAATAACTTCAGTTTTATCTGAATTTAAAAGCAGGAAATTAGAGGTCATCCATGTCTTTATGTCTGTAAGACAATCCTGCAGCTTAACTAACTGGTGTGTGTCCTCTGGCTTCATGGATAGATAAAGCTGGGTATCATCTGAGTAACAATGAAAATTTAAGCAATGCTTTCTAATAATACTGCCTAAGGGAAGCATGTATAAAGTGAATAAAATTGGTCCTAGCACAGAACCTTGTGGAACTCCATAATTAACCTTAGTCTGTGAAGAAGACTCCCCATTTACATGAACAAATTGTAATCTATTAGATAAATATGATTCAAACCACCGCAGCGCAGTGCCTTTAATACCTATGGCATGCTCTAATCTCTGTAATAAAATTTTAAGGTCAACAGTATCAAAAGCAGCACTGAGGTCTAACAGAACAAGCACAGAGATGAGTCCTCTGTCTGAGGCCATAAGAAGATCATTTGTAACCTTCACTAATGCTGTTTTTGTACTATGATGAATTCTAAATCCTGACTGAAACTCTTCAAATAGACCATTCCTCTGCAGATGATCAGTTAGCTGTTTTACAACTACCCTTTCAAGAATTTTTGAGAGAAAAAGAAGGTTGGAGATTGCCCTATAATTAGCTAAGATAGCTGGGTCAAGTGATGGCTTTTTAAGTAATGGTTTAATTACTGCCACCTTAAAAGCCTGTGGTACATAGCCAACTAACAAAGATAGATTGATCATATTTAAGATCGAAGCATTAATTAATGGTAGGGCTTCGTTGAGCAGCCTGGTAGGAATGGGGTCTAATAGTCATGTTGATGGTTTGGAGGAAGTAACTAATGACAATAACTCAGACAGAACAATCAGAGAGAAAGAGTCTAACCAAATACCGGCATCACTGAAAGCAGCCAAAGATAACGATACGTCTTTGGGATGGTTATGAGTAATTTTTTCTCTAATAGTTAAAATTCTATTAGCAAAGAAAGTCATGAAGTCATTACTAGTTAAAGTTAAAGGAATACTCGGCTCAACAGAGCTCTGACTCTTTGTCAGCCTGGCTACAGTGCTGAAAAGAAACCTGGGGTTGTTCTTATTTTCTTCAATCAGTGATGAGTAGTAAGATGTCCTAGCTTTACGGAGGACTTTTTTATAGAGCAACAGACTCTTTTTCCAGGCTAAATGAAGATCTTCTAAATTAGTGAGACGTCATTTCCTCTCCAACTTACCGGTTATCTGCTTTAACCTGCGAGTTTGTGAGTTATACCACGGAGTCAGGCACTTCTGATTTAAGGCTCTCTTTTTCAGAGGAGCTACAGCATCCAAAGTTGTGCTCAATGAGGATGTAAAACTATTGACAAGATAATCTATCTCACTCACAGAGTTTAGGTAGCTACTCTGCACTGTGTTGATATATGGCAATGGAGAACATAAAGAAGGAATCATATCCTTAAACCTAGTTACAGCGCTTTCCGAAAGACTTCTACTGTAATGAAACTTATTCCCCACTGCTGGGTAGTCCATTAAAATAAATGTTATTAAAAAATGATCAGACAAAAAGGGGTTTTCAGGGAATACTGTTAGGTACCATTATTAATACTAAGACTCAAGGGCTGTAATTTTTAGTGACTGAGTTTTTAACCATACACATTGGACAAAGCCTGAGTAACGTCACCCAAAGGGTTTCTATAGAGAACCAGTACAGCTGATATGAAGCCCATATCTGGGCGTTGCCGTGTTGACAGCAGGAGCATGATGAACTCATTAATGCATAAGGGGGTGGAGCAGTGGACCGTGAGAGGCTCCGTGTGTGATGAAAGAAGCCTGAACACTCTCCTCTTTTTGAGTTCAAACAACCTAAGCCAAAGGTCTAAAACCTATTCCAGAAAAGGCCAAGAGGGTGCAGGTTTTCTTTGCAGCCACCCACTCCCCAAGGTGATTTCACTGATTAACTGTTTCCATCACCTGGGGGAGTAGGTGGTTGCAAACATTGTGTTTTCTAGGTGTACATTCTGACAAGTGGGGGGGGCAGCAATGCACTAGCCGTGCCTAGTCTGCCAGAAAGAAGAAGAAGAAGAAGAAGGTGGTTGCAAAGAAAACCTGCACCCTCTTGGCCTTTTCTGGAATGAGTTTTAGACCTCTGACCCAAGCTATTAGGCTAACCTGCTTATTAAATCATATTTTTTATGCCTGCGTGGTGGTTCTCCTAATGACTTGCTTTGGTGTGAACATTAAAAGTTAGAAGCTGCTGACTTTGGGGCCTAATGGATCAGGCTACCGACAGCTGCTAACAGTGCTAACACCGTTAGCATGCAACTTTAAATAAGAGGCGAGTTTCATTCAGCATGACTATTGCAGCAGGGAGATTGTAGAAGATTCATTCGGACGTTTCATCACACAAGCCAGATTATTCCAGGCATTTGTCATAAAATGCTCAAAATGACAAACAGCCCTTTAGGACATCTAGCAAACTCTTCAAACAGCCTCTGAGCTAAAGATGTTAAGGAAACTGTCTACAGAGACCAAAACTGTACCAGGTTGTAAACATGTTTATTTCTGTTCTAAAGTTGGACACTTTAACATGGACCCCTATGGGAATGAGTTCTGTTTTGGAGCCAGCCTCAAGTGGCTAGTCAAAGAACTGCAACTTTTTCTTCTTCCAGGAGGGCTTCATCCAATGCCATCAAAGTTTATACTTGGTTTTTTAAATTACACATTATTGAATTGTCCCCACTCCCCATCAAACGTTTCAAGTCTCACACTGGGGAACCTACATTCATCTCATGAGTTTATTTCTGGAAGTGCATGAAAAAAAATTGTAGTAAATATATTTCCAGACAGCTTGAATGTGAAACATTTATTTAAACTAAAAACAATCGAGATTCATACAAGTAAATAAAAATCTAAGTAAATAAAAATTTGAAGAAGTGACTCAGAAACCCAAATTCAGTAGTTTACATTTAAAAATTTCACAGAGGAAATATAGAAAACATCTGTGTCTTCATAATGTTTGAACACAAATAAATAAACAAATGAATTAATTCTCTGTCTCATGACCCTGAAGATTCATTAAATGCAGGTTTGGGATAATTTAATCTCGCTGACAATTAAATTAATACATCATTTTAAAGCTGAAGTTTGCCCTAAAAATCACTGACATCTGCTAGTTTCCTCTTTATGCGCATTAAAGTACCGTGATGAAGCCAACGGCAGGTATTCAAATTACTGCTTTGTAAATGAAAATGTGCAAATACTTTCTTGAGAAATGAGGAAAACTGCCATATCACAGAATGTTAAAGGGGAGACAGAGAGACCGAGAACCAGGGGTTCCAAAATTAAAAGTGATAGATTGGAGGAAATTACTGCAAGGGCATTTGTTTAATTATTAACACTTATTAAACAAATTTCAGTAATTTAGGCAGGAAAAGCACAAGTCTGTAAACAGTTTTAATCAGGTGCATCCAAGCACGTCTCTGGTAGGCTGTCGGAAAACTGTTAACTGTGTGTTTTGTGAGTCACAGCAAACATACAGTGTTCCTTAATTCTTGACAGAAGATGGTCCTCACCTGTGGTCTGGTTGAAGGTGTATCCTCCCAGTCGGAGTGTGATTCCACACTTCTGGCAGGTGAAGCAGCTCCGGTGGAAGAACTTGCCCTCAGCACTGATGCGCTCCAGCACGTAGACCCTCTGGCTACAGAAGTAACACTCCTCACTGTTCGTCATCGACGCACCAGTACCAGGGTCGGGCTCAGGACAAGGAGCAGGTGCGGGGTGGCGATCAGGGGACACAGAAGGTGCTGCCGTCTGAATGAAAATGACAGATGTTAGAAATGAAAACAGCAACAATGCAGCAAATTCACTTAGATATTTTT
The DNA here is from genome assembly GCF_902500255.1 of Thalassophryne amazonica. NCBI lineage: Eukaryota > Metazoa > Chordata > Actinopteri > Batrachoidiformes > Batrachoididae > Thalassophryne > Thalassophryne amazonica. The sequence continues at coordinate 125,756,287 of NC_047108.1, forward strand.
AGGTTTGAAAACATCACCACAAAACGACCTGGAGAATTATTATATAAAAGCTTTCCAAAAGTAGAATTTAAGTGATTTATTAAAAACACAACTCACACTGTCCTCATCTCCCATCCTTTTCTTGCTACCTTTTGAATGTCTCTTAGCCACCAGGTTTTCCTGCGAAGGAAATAAAAACAAGTCCAGCTCAAAGGGCACTCAGAGTGAACACCTCTGTCAAAACGCAGCTTGCATTTTTTTTTTTTTTTTAAATACATTTTTATAGAGAGTATTTTGATCCCACCCCTTTCCAGCAATCTAAAATTTATTTCCTGTTCCAGCCTAGACACCAAGATTTTTGCAAAAATAAATAAATAAACAAAAGCCACGCAATAATTTTAGAGCAGTTTGACTAACGACTCACAATGCCAGTTACGTTGAGTCAGATCTGGGAGCCTTCGCATTCACCGCACCACGTAACTGCCCCGGTTCCTGGATAGCAACCACTGAGGCAACAAATCAGTCAATCCCCAGTTCACAAATTTAGTCATCTGATGCAGATGACTCTCATTCATTCATTCATTCATTCTCTCTCTCTCTCTCTCTCTCTCATACACACCAATATCAGCCATGCAAGACACTCAACTGCACATCAGGATCAAACTGAGGCACCTGAGTGAGCAGCCTGTTTGATGAGGAATTGAACCAGGGATCCTCTGGTCATGCACGTCCACATCCCATCATTAAAGATCTGCCACCAAACATCCAGTTTGTGTGATTCAAAAGCATCACAAGAACTGGACCTGAACTCCGGCCATTGAAAACATCTTTATCTTACACTACTTCCCTGTGCTGTGCCAATAGTGAGGTCCAGTGGGCGTACCTTGCGTCGCTGCAGGGAGTTGTGCTTCAGCTTGCTCAGGAAAAACACAGCCGCCTGTGTCCGTGAGAGAGAGAAAGATTTGGACGAAGGCACAGAGGTTGAAGGTTCTGTGGCAGAAAGAAAATGGATAAAGATGTCAAAAAGGAAATGAGACAAAAAAAAAAAATCTAAACGTCTTTTACCTTTGAATGCTAGCCAAATAAATAATAAAAGATGTGAAGTTGTGAACATCATGGTTGTTGTACCAGAAACATGACCACAGCGTATCATTTTGCACTGGGTCCACTGTCAGAAATATACCTTCGACTCTTAGTGGTGTTTACTGCAGCATCCTGACTTCAGCAGCAGCTGAATTTAACTTGTCAATCCACTTTGAGGTCTTGGCATCATTCCCACTCATTCATCATTCAGATAAGGTTACAGGAGAATGTCAGCCCCCCCCCCCGCCAAACCCCCCGCTGCCTGCACATCAGTCAGCAGATCCCAAAGCCGAGCTGCACAGCATCACAGACGGAGCGCGCCGATCACACCCACTTCAGCTCCTTCAGCGCCAAGCTCACACTTACGCTACCAAAGTCCCCGTGACAGCAGAAATACCTCAGACGCAACAACAACAACAACAAAAAAATCCTCCTTCAGCGCAGGAAGAAGAGATCAGTTTGAAGCACCGCTGGTCCCATCGCACCCTGATGAGCCTGTTCGGCTGGATGAGTGCAGGAGAGCAGCACGACCAGTAGAGGCTGGCTGAGCCCAGCGGAGCACAAGCCACTTTAAGCCAGTGGAATTCTGGGTAACGTGCTCTTAAAGAAACAGCATCATTACGGCCACACTGAACACATTTCAGCAGGAGGACAAATGTACCTGACCCTTTTAAGGACACGCTAATGCTGTGCAGTGTCTAAGCAACTGCGTTACGTAAGAGTTGTGTTGCAGTGTTCATTTTTTTCCTACTAAAATTAAGCCTTGGACTATGGGAAGAAGCCAGAGCATCCAATACATAGGGGGGCATACAAATGCAAAAAAACAGGAAAGCTCCATGTGGGGTTCAAACCCCTCCTTGCTATGGGGCGACGGCAGTCACCACACACATCATCATGCTGCACGTAGCCAATGACATTCTTACATCAAAAATATTACCATTACAGGAAGGCAGTGGCTACGGGTACGGACCCGTATCTACAGAGACCGTTCTAAAGATACGGAGGGTGTCTTACCGACCAATCAGAATGCGCAAATATGTCAGTACCTGTACCATATGCGGCTAAAGGTCCGGTGTCACGCCTCGCTTAGAAAACAGCACTTGGAACTTGAGGTGGATGGACGATGAAAGAAGCAAAACACCTTCGCAATTTACGTCGATATTTTGATGAATTTCTTCATTTACAGCAGCTTCATTAAACAACTGTACTCGAATGATTATCAGCACGATGGCGAGCTTACAGGGTAACCTCCGCTAACACTAGAAGACAGTTTTTATTTATTTATTCAATGTTTTACCAGGTAAGTCAATTGAGAACACTTACTCATTTACAATGACGACCTGGACAAGAGGCAACACAACAGCAGGAGAGAATAACAGATTCACAATCTCCACATACAACAGTGAAAAACATACAGTAAAACAACTGCAGAAACAACAACAATAAAACAAAATGTTAAGAATTAAGATATACAATATTAAAAACATGTGCAATGGTCCTGTAAAATGTTAGAAACTGAGTTTTTAAAAGTAGATAGAGGTAAAAACAAACTTAAGCTTTAGAGACTGTTCTAAGTCATTCCAGTCACTTGCTGCAGAAAACTGGAAAGATGAGCGACCAAAGACTGTGCGAACTTTTGGGACCACCAGACTGATGTAAGTGCTGGAGCGGAGAGCACGACTAGAAGTGTGGATGTTTAATAAAGAGCTCAAATAGGACGGAGCCAAGCCAATCAAACATTTGTAAATACACAATAGCCAATGGATTTGTCTACGTGTGTGGAGAAAGGGCCACTTCACCACTGAGTACAAATCACAGTGGTGCGTGGTGAAAGGTGCACCTGTAACAAAGCGTATGGCAGCATGATATACAACATCAAGTTTGTGGAGCAGAGTCTTTGATGCCATTCTGTAAACTAAGTCTCCATAATCAAGGATGGGGAGAACTGTAGTTTTTACCAAAAGCTCTCTTATTGGGCGAGTGAAAGTGTTTTTGTGGCGGTATAAAAAGCCAATTCTCGCCTTTGCTTTGGTGAGCAGATTAATGATGTGGGTTTCAAAAACTAGAGAGTTATCAAGCCATACACCTAGATACTTATACTGCGAGACAGTCTGAATTTCTGATCCGTCCAGGGATACAATTTTATCTGGACTCTCAGGGAGCGGGAGGTTTCTGTTAAAGAACATACATTTGGTTTTTCTTGTATTTAACGTAAGTCGAAGCTCAGAAAAGGCATGTTGAAGTGAAATGAAGCTGTCTTGGAGCAAAGACAGACTACTGTTGAAACAGGGACTATGCGCATACAGGATAGTGTCATCTGCATACAAATGCATTTGACACTGACCTGCAGCATATGTGATATTATTTATGAAAATATTGAACAGGGTGGGGCCTAGGATGGATCCTTGAGGCAGGCCTTTGTGAAGAGGTAGGGGTTCTGAGAGGAGCCCTTCAACTCTCATCGCCTGCATACGCCCAGAGCAAAAGCTTTTAAACCATGTAATGGAGTTGTCTGAAAAACCTGTCCCCCGTAGCCTATCCATCAAGATGTTTAAGTCCACAGAATCAAAAGCTTTGGCTAAGTCAACAAACATAGCCACACAGTACTCCTTATTGTCAACAGCATTGATGATATCACTGAGGACCTTCAATGAGGCAGTCAGACAGCTGTGCCTGGCTCTAAACCCAGACTGCAATGGGTTATAGATTTGGTAAGACTCCAAGTAATCTATCAGCTGTAAGTTGACAATTTTTTCAAAGATTTTCGAAAGACAGGGCAAGATGGAAATTGGCCTGAAGCAGTTCATGTCACTGTTGTCTCCTCCTTTAAATAGAGGAGTGACCGCAGCAGATTTCCAATCTTTTGGAAAAACCCCAGTCTGTAAGGAAAGATTGAATAGTCTACAGATGGGGGCTGCTAAAATGTTGGAAGTTACGGTTTCTGAAACAAGGGAGAAAAAAGAAACAGCACAGTTCAGCTGAAGCATTAGTGGACGTAAAATATTCTGTGTCTGTTAAGAGCTTCACCGCTTGTTCCACGTGTGTATTTCCCAACGGTGTCACGTTATGTCCACTCAGTGAGCCTCGGTCCGTACCTTTAGCAGTCCCGCAGAAGATATGGATGTACGTACCCGTAGCCACTTTGTTACAGGAATCACTGTTAAATCAGAAATGCTCAAATATCACAACTAAGTGCACTGACAAGACCAAGCAGAGGGGAAAAAAAATATGGAATCACTCAATTCTGAGGAATAAATTATGGAATCACCCTGTAAATTTTCATCCCCAAAACTAACACCTGCATCAAATCAGATCTGCTCGTTAGTCTACATCCAAAAAGGAGTGATCACACCTTGGAGAGCTGTTGCACCAAGTGGACTGACATGAATCATGGCTCCAACACGAGAGATGTCAGTTCAAACCAAGTAGAAGATTATCAAACTCTTAAAAGAGGGTAAATCATCACGCAATGTTGCAAAAGATGTTGGTTGTTCACAGTCAGCTGTGTCTAAACTCTGGACCAAATACAAACAACATGGGAAGGTTGTTAAAGGCAAACATACTGGTAGACCAAGGAAGACATCAAAGCGTCAAGACAGAAAACTTAAAGCAATATGTCTCAAAAATCGAAAATGCACAACAAAACAAATGAGGAACAAATGGAAGGAAACTGGAGTCAACGTCTGTGACCGAACTGTAAGAGAACATGTAAATTTCCACAGTCATTGATGATATGGGGCTACATGTCAGGTAAAGGCACTGGGGAGATGGCTGTCATTACATCATCAATATATGCACAAGTTTACGTTGATGTTTTGGACACTTTTCTTATCCCATCAATTGAAAGGATGTTTGGGGATGATGAAATCATTTTTCAAGATGATAATGCATCTTGCCATAGAGCAAAAACTGTGAAAACATTCCTTGCAAAAAGACACATAGGGTCAATGTCATGGCCTGCAAATAGTCCGGATCTTAATCCAATTGAAAATCTTTGGTGGAAGTTGAAGAAAATGGTCCATGACAAGGCTCCAACCTGCAAAGCTGATCTGGCAACAGCAATCAGAGAAAGTTGGAGCCAGATTGATGAAGAGTACTGTTTGTCACTCATTAAGTCCATGCCTCAGAGACTGCAAGCTGTTATAAAAGCCAGAGGTGGTGCAACAAAATACTACTGACTGCCACAATTTTTTTTCCTGATTTCTTATAGTGTTTCTTAAAGCCAGAAAGTTGCCATCTGAAATAACTTTAGTTTTGTGTCATGTCTGTAATCTGCTTTTTTTCTGCAAAATTAAACAACTGAATGAACATCCTCCGAGGCCGGTGATTCCATCATTTTTGCCAGGGGTTGTATAACAGGCTAAAATTGAGGAACGCTGTACGTCAAATACCGTATTTTCCGGAGTATAAGTCACAGTTTGGGAGGCCCTGCAACATATACTCCAGTGCGAGTTATATACCAAAAATGTTGTTATTAACAATACTTTCCCAAGAATAAATGGTAAACAGAACACAATGGTAAATGGTACGAATGATCCATATCATGTGACATACAAACCACCAATCAAATGACAAAGACCTATTTGGGTGTTACATAAACACAAATTCCCAATTGGTTATGAATTCTATATCACTTTTCTTCTAATAAACATCTATAAATCCTCCACACTGTAGCTTTAATTGGAGCCAAGTACATTTTTGTTCACCAATACAAAATGTGCAGAATACCCAGAGGTTTACCTGTTTCTGGCACACTGAACGCATTTTTGACCTGGGAGAGGTAGAGAACCATAGACAGTTTGTCTATCTGACCGCTGTTGGCTACATCACTAGGAGACATGACGGGTGGGATACCCAGCTCCTTCTCCAGGATACTGAAGGCCAGCTGGATGTTGCAAACACCACTGGAATCATCCAAGGACAAGAAGTCACTGTGGAGGAATAAGAGAGCAGGGCTCACTGCAAACGTCACCTCTTAGAAATGGGCTTGGAATCATTTCTGTGCCATCAAAGTGTCAAAAGCAGACCTACATCAAAGGAACACATTCAAAGCACTGAACCTTTATACGGCAGCCTACACAGGTTCATTAGTGATGGTAAAGCCGGGGGGGTGGGGGGTCGACTCACATGAGGTGAGGTCTGAAGTGATGGATTAGTGCGCACAGAGCCAATCCGGATCTCCAGGACTGCGTAAAGTCTTTAACATTCACATTCTGGTAACCTGCTGTGTGTGTCTGGCACCACTTCAGCAACTCCTCAAACCCACTAGTTGAATCTACGAGGTTAAAAAAAACAACAACAAAAAAAACAGAAAATTACAAAATAATTATGTAGGAGGGGGTCACTGGCTGGTTATATTATTCTACAGAGATTATCTGCAAACTCAGGAGATTAGAAAAAAAGGCCTGGAAATAAATTGCTCAGCCGTCTGTGCTGCAGGTGTTTCCTTTGAGGTTTACAACAGGAAACATTTTGTTTCAGGAGGCTGAGTCCTTCTGGTTCCAACTAATATGTTGAGCAGTTATATCCAGAATGTTAAATGTTACACACAAAAAAGTCAATTTCTGACCTCTGACTTTGCAGGTTAGTTAGAAAATTTAAATCAATAATGTGAAATAAAATTTTATTTAGCTTTACAGCTAATTTGTACTGAGAGTAGAGAGCAGGTTAAGTCTAGCCTGGAAAGGTGGCGCTATGCCCTGGAGAGAAGGGGAATGAAAGTCAGTAGGAGTGAGATGGCATAAATGTGTGTGAATGAGAGGGAGCCCAGTGGAATAGTGCAGTTACAAGGAGTAGAAGTGGTAAAAGTAGACAGTTGACCCTAAATACTTGGGGTCAACTGTTCAAAGTAATGGAGAGTGTGGTAGAGAGGTGAATAAGAGAGTGCAGGCAGGGTGGAGTGGGTGGAGAAAGGTGGCAGGAGTGATTTGTGACTGAAGAATATCAGCAAGAGTGAAGGGGAAAGTTTACAAGACAGTAGTGAGACCAGCTGTGTTGTATGGCTTAGAGACAGTGGCACTAACAAAAAGACAGGAGGCAGAGCTGGAGATGTTGAGATTCTCTTTGGGAGTGATGAGGATGGACAGAATTAGGAATGAACATATCAGAGCAACAACTCAGGTGGGACAGTTTGGAGACAAAGTCAGAGAGGTGAGACTGAGATGGTTTGGACATGTGCAGAGGAGGGACCCATGGTATATAGGGAGAAGGATGCTGAGGATGGAGCCACCAGGCAGGAGAAGAAGAGGGAGACCAAAGAGGAGGTTCATGGATGTGCTGAGAGAGGACATGCAGGTGGCTGGTGTGACAGAGGAAGATACAGAGGACAGGGTGAGATGGAAACGATCGATCTGCTGTGGTGACCCCTAACGGGAACAGCTGAACAAGAAGATTTAGCTATATAACTTGTATCTATCCATCTAATTATTTCACTGAATAGTTTTGACATTAATGATCAATGTCTGTAACAAAGAGGAGCAGCTGACCTTGACGCACACAAGATCTGTTCTTCTGTTTGCTGCTCGATGTATTGGACTTGTCAACATCATACAGGTGCTGCACCTAAAGGAGGTAACATCCAAACTAATAAATATAGTTATGGATTACAGGATGCATTTTTCCCTTTCAGCACTTCAGTTTACACTATAAATGAATATGAAAAGCAGAACGATTCACAAGTTTGTGCAACCAGAACAATTATTTTAATTTTTAAATGTGACTGACACAAAGCTTGATGTGATGAATATTAGCCAATAATTCCTTTACAACAATTACTTCCACAGAGCTCTTTGTCATTTTTAATAACCCCACGTAAAGACAGAATGCATCCTCCACATCTAAATTTTCAACGACCTTAATGAATCAAATATCTGCTGGGTAAAACAGAAGCTCCCTCACCTGGTTGGGCTTGATGGAGGAGAGATTGGCCCTCTGGTACCGTGTGGAGGGGTTGATGCTGTAAGCAGTGTAGTTTTTGCTGGTGTTCTCTGGTGTGGTTTGAGAGAGAAGCTGGTACAGACTTTCACTGTATCATCATTAAGGAGGAGAAAGTGACACTTTTTAAAAGGTCAATCTTAACCCAAAAACAATAAATAGAGAAACAGGAAACAGACACTTTAAATGGATACAATGAAAAGGGTCCTATTGTGAAAAATACTTTTTACAGTTAAACACAGCTGATGTTTCATGATAAACATCACAGATTTATAGGACATTATATATGCTATCAAATCTAAAATCAGGAGGTACGCTCCCCCCTCTGTGGTAACTAACACACACACACACACAGACACACACACACACACTTTTTGGGACAGAGATTGAGTGTTCTGTCATTACTCCGTGCTGTGCTCCTGCTCTCCCTCCCTACAGGGAGCATCAGCTGTCTCCCATTTAAAGCAGCATAGAAACATTTCTCAGGAGGTGTGGAAATGGTTTTATTTTTAAAATTCACCCTAATGATTTTGATGAGGCATTTTTGGCTGCAAACTTTAATATTTGTTTTAAAGATACCTAGTATTTATGGTCTTGTTGAAAATGTATACAGTAAGACCACTTGAAAGGCAGAACACGTAATCACAAACAAAACAGGATCTCAAAATAAATACATCTCTTTATGAAATTACTGTACTGACCAAATATGTCTCTGATTGATTAATTTTCCAAGACATTTTTTGGAAAAATACTTTCTGAAGACCCATTAATTTTTTTTGAAAAAGAAAATGCTTTTCTTAAATACATAATGCTGGTTCCTGTGGTGATCTTGTTCAAGTTTTATAGATGAATAAAAGGTTCTCTTACAAACCTGTAAAACTATTCATGGACTAGCACCTCCCCACGTCTCTGCCCTAATTAAACCCTATGTACCGGCCTGGGCTCTGCGTTCTCAGGGTGCAGGACTACTCTGTGTCCTATGGGGGTGAATAAACAGTCTGCAGGCCAGAGAGCCTTCTTTTATTGTGCCCCTGTTTTGTGGAATGATCTCCCTGTGGAGATAAAACAGTCACATTCTGTCCTGACTGCATCTATTCTCCCTTTCGTAAGGCTAGTACACTGGCATAGTATGGAACTGTGCTTCCTTTCCCTTTAATTCATCTTATTAGCAATGGAACAGGTCTTAGCCTCACTTCATCGACAACCCCAATTCCAGTGAAGTTGGGACGTTGTGTAAAATGTAAATAAAACAGAATACAGTAATTTACAAATCCTCTTCAACCTATATTCAACTGAATACACCACAAAGACAAGATATTTAATGTTCAAACTGATAAACTATATTGTTTTTGTGCAAATATTTGCTCATTTTGAAATGGATGCCTGCAACAGGTTTCAAAAAGCTGGGACAGGGGCAACAAAAGACTGGGAAAGTTCATGAATGCTCAAAGAACACCACTTTGGAACATTCCACAGGTGACCAGGTTAATTGGAAACAGGTGAGTCTCATGATTGAGTATAAAAAGGAGTACCCCCAAAAGGCTCAGCTGTTCACAAGCAAAGATGGGGCGAAGATCACCACGTTGTGAGCAACTGCGTGAAAAAAAAAAAAAAAATAGTCCAACAGTTTAAGAACAATGTTTCTCAACTTTCAATTGCAAGGAATTTAGGGATTCCATCATCTATAGTCCATAATATAATCAGAAGATTCAGATTCTGGAGAACTTTCTACACATAAGCGGCAAGGCCGAAAACCAACACTGAATGCCCATGACCTTTGATCCCTCAGATGGCACTGCATCAAACTCTACCATGCAAAGTGAAAGCCATACATCAACAACATCCAGAAACGCCGCCGCCTTCTCTGGGCCCGAGCTCTTTTGAAATGGACAGACGCAAAGTGGAAAAGTGTGCTGTGGTCTGATGAGTCCACATTTCAAACTGGTTTTGGAAATCATGGATGTCGTGTCCTCTGGACAAAAGAGGAAAAAGACCATCCAGAACAAAGTTCAAAAGCCAGCATCTGTGATGGTATGGGGGTGTGTTAGTGCCCATGGCATGGACAACTTACACATCTGTGATGGCACCATCAATGCTGAAAGGTACATCCAGGTTTTGGAGCAACACATGCTGCCATCCAAGCAACGTCTTTTTCAGGGACGTCCCTGCTTATTTCAGCAAGACAATGCCAAGCCACATTCTGCACGTGTTACAACATTGTGGCTTCATAGTAAAAGAGTGCGGGTACTAGACTGGCCTGCCTGCAGTCCAGACCTGTCGCCCATTGAAAATGTGTGACGCATTATGAAGCACAAAATACGACAATGGAGACCCCGGACTGCTGAACAACTGAAGTCATCAAGCAAGAATGGGAAAGAATTCCACCTACAAAGCTTCAACAATTAGTGTCCTCAGTTCCTAAACGCTTATTGGTTAGCTTCTGGTTTGGTCTTGTTAGGAGAGACGGCATCCATCCCACTTTGGATGGAGCCGCTCTCATTTCTAGAAATCTGGCCAATTTTCTTAAATCCTCCAAACCGTGACTATCCAGGGTTGGGACCAGGAAGCAGAGTTGTAGTCTTACACACCTCTCTGCAGCTTCTCTCCCCCTGCCATCCCCTCATTACCCCATCCCCGTAGAGACGGTGCCTGCTCCCAGACCACCAATAACCAGTAAAAATCTATTTAAGCATAAAAATTCAAAAAGAAAAAAATAATATAGCACCTTCAACTGCACCACAGACTAAAACAGTTACATGTGGTCTATTAAACATTAGGTCTCTCTCTTCTAAGTCCCTATTAGTAAATGATATAATAATTGATCAACATATTGATTTATTCTGCCTTACAGAAACCTGGTTACAGCAGGATGAATATGTTAGTTTAAATGAGTCAACACCCCCGAGTCACACTAACTGCCAGAATGCTCGTAGCACGGGCCGGGGCGGAGGATTAGCAGCAATCTTCCATTCCAGCTTATTAATTAATCAAAAACCCAGCCAGAGCTTTAATTCATTTGAAAGCTTGACTCTTAGTCTTGTCCATCCAAATTGGAAGTCCCAAAAACCAGTTTTATTTGTTATTATCTATCGTCCACCTGGTCGTTACTGTGAGTTTCTCTGTGAATTTTCAGACCTTTTGTCTGACTTAGTGCTTAGCTCAGATAAGATAATTATAGTGGGCGATTTTAACATCCACACAGATGCTGAGAATGACAGCCTCAACACTGCATTTAATCTATTATTAGACTATTGGCTTTGCTCAAAAAGTAAATGAGTCCACCCACCACTTTAATCATATCTTACATCTTGTTCTGACTTATGGTATGGAAATTGAAGACTTAACAATATTCCCTGAAAACTCCCTTCTGTCTGATCATTTCTTAATAACATTTACATTTACTCTGATGGACTACCCAGCAGTGGGGAATAAGTTTCATTACACTAGAAGTCTTTCAGAAAGCACTGTAACTAAGTTTATGGATACGAGTCCTTCTTTATGTTCTCTAATGCCATATACCAACACAGCGCAGAGTAGCTACCTAAACTCTGTAAGTGAGATAGAGTATCTCGTCAATAGTTTTACATCCTCATTGAAGACAACTTTGGATGCTGTAGCTCCTCTGAAAAAGAGAATCTTAAATCAGAAGTGCCTGACTCCGTGGTATAACTCACAAACTCGCAGCTCCTAGGGTTTGTAAGAGTAGAATAGGAGGCAGAGCCTTCAGCTTTCAGGCTCCTCTCCTGTGGAACCAGCTCCCAATTCAGATCAGGGAGACAGACACCTTCTCTACTTTTAAGATTAGGCTTAAAACTTTCCTTTTTGCTAAAGCTTATAGTTAGGGCTGGATCAGGTGACCCTGAACCATCCCTTAGTTATGCTGCTATAGACTTAGACTGCTGGGGGGTTCCCATGATGCACTGAGTGTTTCTTTCTCTTTTTGCTCTGTATGCACCACTCTGCATTTAATCATTAGTGATTGATCTCTGCTCCCCTCCACAGCATGTCTTTTTCCTGATTCTCTCCCCTCAGCCCCAACCAGTCCCAGCAGAAGACTGCTCCTCCCTGAGCCTGGTTCTGCTGGAGGTTTCTTCCTGTTAAGAGGGAGTTTTTCCTTCCCACTGTCACCAAGTGCTTGCTCACAGGGGGTCATTTTGACCGTTGGGGTTTTTCCGTAATTATTGTATGGCCTTGCCTTACAATATAAAGCACCTTGGGGCAACTGTTTGTTGTGATTTGGCGCTATATGTTGTGAAAGTGTCGTGACACGGACCCACAACAGGGGGCCTTAATGAACGGACAATGGATAAGCCAAAAGTAACAATTTAATGTTGTGAATCGCACAATGACGTACAAACAATATGGTGACTGTCAATCATACACCAGGTGACGTGTGGGCAGGCTCGACGATAGAAGACACCTGGTGAGAGAAGAGCCGGATCCCACACAGCTTCCACCACCAACGGAGCTGAAGAACACCGGAGCCGCCAAGCCCTACGCCCCAGGTGGCCGCTGTCTTCAGCAGTCAGACTCGGTACTGCTGGCAGAGAACAGAGACAGTCCTGATGAGTGCGAGTTCGCACACTCAGTAATCCCACAGTCTGTATACAATTGGGAGGGAGAACCTCCACCTCCAATCACACACTTGTGCAGCTCCTGTCTAACCACTTATCTGGTTGGGGTGTGAAGCGAAGCCGTCGCTGATCACACCAAACGCCAATCCCACAGATAAGGACACACCACAGGAAAACGGCTGCAAAGAAGTTCAGATTATTAGTCAGTGTTAAGTCAGCAGAGAAGTTACCTGAATGGTAGCTGATTTCTCGGCGGGGAGGTGGAGTTGCAGTCCGGCCTTTATGGTGGTGGTGATGAGTAGTGGATGAGTGACAGCTGGTACGGATGATGAGTGACAGCTGTCACTCCTGGTCGCTCCAACGCCCTCTCGTGCTTGGAGCCCGCACTCCAAGCAGGGCGCCATCTGGTGGTGGTGGGCCAGCAGTACCTCCTCTTCAGCGGCCCACACAACACTATATAAATAAAATTGATTTGATTTGATTTATTGAGTGTTAGAAGGAAAGGTGATGTAACACAGTGGTAAACATACCACTGTCCCAGCTTTTTAGAAACATGTTGCAGGCATCCATTTCAAAATGAGCAAATATTTGAACCAAAACAAAGTTTATCAGGTTGAACATTAAATATCTTGTCTTTGTGGTGTATGCAATTGAATATAGGCTGAAGATTTGCAAATCATTGTATTCTGTTTTTAATTTAGATTTTACACAACATCCCAACTTCACTGGAACTGGGGTTGTAAATTCTGAGTCTGTTAGTGAAGCACAGGACTAGCTGCCAGCGATCACCTTAGGTGTAGTTATTTCCAGCCGATTGATTCTGCTCTTCTTCTCTCTTTCCGAGACACTGATGACATCACGCAAGGCTGATGGCTGTGCACCACAGGGTTCTGGATTGATTATGAGATTCCATGGCTGAAGCAGCAGACTGTAGTCTGCTTTTGGAATGTACTCCTCCATGATGACGTGATGGATGGATGCTGGCCCTGCATCCCAGGGTGCTGGACCACCCCTCTTGCCATGGCGCCAATGACTGTGTGTTCATCTCAATAATGCACTTTTTTTTGATGCTATTCTGTTTTTTTTTTTTTTCCTGTGCTTGCTCTAGGGGTTGGTAAGGTTAGACCTTACCTTGTGTGAAGCACCTTGAGGCAGCATTGATGTGATTTGGTGCTGAATAAATGAAATAAATTGAATTGAAATTGAGATAAATGACCTAGGTTTTAAACTATACAGAGGCAATATTTGGCACAAGTGTAAACTGTAATTCACAGGAGTCGTCTCACCAGTTCTTGGCTGCTGTAGATGGTTGCTAATGACAATAGCACAGGAGGAACAAATGAGCTTTTCAAGGATGTTTGTCACTATCTACTATTGTGTATGACTACGACATGTAAAAGTGCAATCGGCATATGGTACTTCCTTTAAGACCTGTTAAAATAAATAACTGCCAGCTCAAAAAGCTTCTCACAGTAAAGTCAGCACACTCTTTTAGTGCATTTCTAAAGTCCTGAATTATCAAGCCAGAAATCACTGGGATGGATTTTAAGACCGCTGTAATGAAAATGAGCATTAATTGCACACTGATTATCTCAGGATGTGTGGCAGTGCTGCTGGGGCGACAAGTCCACAGAGGCACTGATGGATTTTAGTGAGAAACTGTGCTGCAATATGTCAAGATATTCACATTTTCTCCCATATACCTTATTTTAGATATTCTAAAATGGTCCACGAACAGTATGGAGTTAAAAAAAAAAAAGTTTCTTGTCTAGACAGCTCTGGTTGTCCTTGCACATGAAGAAACAACTGTATATTTACTGTGTTTCTATAATAATTTACAGCTGCATCTTTGTTTTTACTATAAATTAATCTGTCTAACATTTTTAATGGTTATCTATTTTGTCTATAGCCATGTGCAACAATTATAAAAAAGTGTCACAATTTCCAGAGAGCAGGATACATCTTTACTAGATTAATCATGAAATTCACTATACACAGTTTTCCATTTGAAAATGGTTAAATGAGCTTTAATCCAAGCTCACTTTTTCATACAACAGGTTAAAAACATCTGAAATTCAGTTGCAGTGCACCTGGAAAGTATTCACAGTGCATCACTTTTTCCACATTTTGTTATGTTACAGCCTTATTCCAAAAATGGATGAAATTCATTTATCCCCTCAAACTTCTACACACAATACCCCATAATGACAATGTGAAAAATGTTTTTTTTTTTTCTTTTATTAAGATTTTTGCAAATTTATTAAAAAAAAGAAGAAATCTGTCTGAATTTCGCAAGTAGGGATAGGAACATTTGATTTGCTTTTCAATTCACTTAATTCCTGAACAATTTCCTGTGTGAAAACATGAAGCTCTACAGAGATTTTCAGCATCATTGCAAAAGTTGTTTTCTTGTTGCTAGACAGAGTTTGACATTATAACATCACATCTGAAATGATGACAAAAGGTTGCAATGTTTAACTGCCAGACAAACCTGCCGGAATTGATAACATTTTGAGGCTTGGACTGAATGGACTGAAAAATCTGGAACAGATTCTGTATTGGAACCAGTTTTCAATCCCCAGCCCAATGAGCAATATTAATAATTTACCAATGATTGAGTGCTGCTTAATACAATTAAAAAAAACAAA
The DNA here is from genome assembly GCF_902500255.1 of Thalassophryne amazonica. Taxonomy (NCBI): domain Eukaryota; kingdom Metazoa; phylum Chordata; class Actinopteri; order Batrachoidiformes; family Batrachoididae; genus Thalassophryne; species Thalassophryne amazonica. The sequence continues at coordinate 125,771,504 of NC_047108.1, forward strand.
AACAAAAATAACTCATTAAAAGTAGGGTTCAGATAACCGATGAAAATCTTTCGATTGGTCGACTAGTTGGCCACCATTAGTCAGCCACTAGTCGAAAACTAATTTTGAAAATGAATTACAAAGGTCACATCTAAGCAGTGAAATTCCAAAATGGACTGTAATTTAAACAACTAATTGGAGAACTTCAAATTGAAAACATGGCATTAACACAGTAAGCTCCACGAGAAAAAAATGTGTGTGGTATAACTCGATGCAAGATAATTATTCAAAGCTTTTCAATGAAAGGAGTGCTGGCCTTTCTGCCTGATCTCTCTACTTAGTCAAACAGTCTCTCAAACAGTACCCTGTCCTCGGCACCAGTGTTACAAACAGCAGAAAACGGACTCTGATGGAACTTAAGTGAACTGGAGGGAAATTTCACTATTTCTGACAAATTACTTTTCAATGATTTATCCATAAACTGTCAGAAATCTTCTTAATTACCTGACTACTTGGGTATTAGCTGGTTGTAGTCAACTATTACGAGCAGTCATCCCCAACCCTCAATAATAGTAGTTTAAAAACATGTCTGAAGTAGTTGAACGCAGATGGTGTACAACAGTTCAATATCAGTCAAAATCCATTTACCTCACACCGCAAAAAGAGCTACTACATAGAAATAGCTAATGTACTGTGAAATAAAACTTTTTAAAAATAAATATACCCCATCTGTTGATTACTAGACTGATCTTCAACACCGCTCTGCTTAAAGTTGATTGATGGCTGCTTACCGCTCAGCTATGACCTTCAGATGAGGGATGCCCATGCCCCAGCTCCTCACCATCCACGCTGCATCAAAAGCTGCAAGGAAACCTCGAGCGATACCCGTGCCCAGAGGCCAGAAAGGCTGCAGACAAAGACCACAAGAACCTTACCTCACTTGCTGAAACTTTAATGGGGAAAAAGGGCAAGGGGAGTATTACACATCATCTGAAGATGTGGAGGATCAGTTGGACCCACTTCAGTTTGCATGCTTCAGATCAAAGTGTTGTGGATGTAACACTACCCTCCTACATTTGATACAGTAGTGTTCAGAATAATAGTAGTGCTATGTGACTAAAAAATAATTAATCCAGGTTTTGAGTATATTTCTTATTGTTACATGGGAAACAAGGTACCAGTAGATTCTCACAAATCCAACAAGACCAAGCATTCATGATATGCACACTCTTAAGGCTATGAAATTGGGCTATTAGTAAAAAAAAAAGTAGAAAAGGGGGTGTTCACAATAATAGTAGCATCTGCTGTTGATGCTACAAACTATTAACAAAACTAACAAAACTATTATGTTCAAACTGCTTTTTTTTAGCAATCCTGTGAATCACTAAACTAGTATTTAGTTGTATAACCACAGTTTTTCATGATTTCTTCACATCTGCAAGGCATTAATTTTGTTGGTTTGGAACCAAGATTTTGCTCATGTACTAGTGTGCTTGGGGTCATTGTCTTGTTGAGACACCCATTTCAAGGGCATGTCCTCTTTAGCGTAAGGCAACATAACCTCTTCAAGTATTTTGACATATCCAAACTGATCCATGATACCTGGCATGTGATATATAGGCCCAACACCATAGTAGGAGAAACATGCCCATATCATGATGCTTGCACCACCATGCTTCACTGTCTTCACTGTGAACTGTGGCTTGAATTCAGAGTTTGGGGGTCGTCTCACAAACTGTATGCAACCCTTGGACCCAAAAAGAACAATTTTACTCTCATCAGTCCACAAAATATTCCTCCATTTCTCTTTAGGCCAGTTGATATGTTCTTTGGCAAATTGTAACCTCTTCTGCACGTCTTTTATTTAACAGAGGGACTTTGCGGGGGATTCTTGCAAATAAATTAGCTTCACACAGGCGTCTTCTAACTGTCACAGCACTTACAGGTAACTCCAGACTGTCTTTGATCATCCTGGAGCTGATCAATGGGTGAGCCTTTGACATTCTTGTTATTCTTCTATCCATTTTGATGGTTGTTTTCCGTTTTCTTCCATGTGTCTCTGGTTTTTTGTCCATTTTAAAGCATTGGAGATCATTGTAGATGAACAGCCTATAATTTTTTGCACCTGCGTATACGTTTTTCCCTCTCCAATCACCTTTTTGATCAAACTACGCTGTTCTTCTGATCAATGTCTTGAACATCCCATTTTCCTCAGGCTTTCAAAGAGAAAAGCATGTTCAACAGGTGCTGGCTTCATCCTTAAATAGGGGACACCTGATTCACACCTGTTTGTTCCACAAAATTGACGAACTCACTGACTGAATGCCACACTGCTATTATTGTGAACACCCCCTTTTCTACTTTTTTTTTTACTAATAGCCCAATTTCATAGCCTTAAGAGTGTGCATATCATGAATGCTTGGTCTTGTTGGATTTGTGAGAATCTACTGAATCTACTGGTACCTTGTTTCCCGTGTAACAATAAGAAATATACTCAAAACCTGGATTAATCTTTTTAGTCACATAGCACTACTATTATTCTGAACACTACTGTAATTCAACATCCGGAGGTTCCGATGACTCATGCTGGATGCAACCTTGTTCTATCTAGTTCTTTCTCTCAGGGTGAGGTTGTTGAGACTCCACTGGAATATAAATATTTGGTCACCATTATTGTCTGTAATAAGTAATCTGAAGCGTTTGTTCTTTTTGAGGATAATGAATTCTTTCAAGGTTAGCAATGCTATTGTGGTTTTGTTGAGAGAGGTTTTATTGAATCTGGTCTTAGCTGCTGCATCAATGTTTGTTTGGTGGTATCAGCCTATAGCTATAAAAACAAACTGGACAGACTTGTCCATATGTCTTCTAAAGGGACTGGGATACTATTGGAGCAGCTTCGTGACTTTTACACTAAGTGCGTCATCAGTAATAAGAACTCCATTCTTGTCTGTCTGGACCATCCACAGGCTAAAGAGCATGAATCTCTCCCTTCTAGTCTTTCTATTAGAATTACTGACACCAAAAATCAGGATATGGACAGTCTGTGTGTGTATGTTTTTTTAAATTCCTATTGCTGTAGATAAGATTAATTCTTCATTGTAGTGCCTTTTGTCACTGGAAGACATTTTTATTTGCATGTACGAGGTCTGTTAGAAAACTATCCGACCTTTTTATTTTTTTTTTAAAACTATATGGATTTGAATCATGTGCACTTGCATCAGACAAGCTTGAACCTTCGTGCGCATGCGTGAGTTTTTTCACGCCTGTCAGTTGCGTCATTCGCCTGTGGGCAGGCTTTGAGTGAGCACTGGTCCACCCCCCCCTCGTCGGATTTTCATTGTCAGGGAAATGGCTGAGCGATTGGAGCAGTGCTGAATCAAATTTTTCCAGAAACTGTGAGAGACAGCCAGGTGGAAACCATTCGGAAGATTCAGATGGCTTCCGGTGAGGATACTCTGGGAGTCACACAGATTAAGGAGCGTTACAACCGGTTTAAAGATGGCGCACAATGGCAGAGGGCGCGTCGCGCTCCGAGCGGCCATCGACAGGCTGAAACGACCAGATCATTTCCAAAGTGAAGGCTGTGTTGATCCCGGACGTCGTCTGACTACCAGAGAAATGGCAGAAGAGTTGGACATCAGCACTTTTGTGGCACATTCCACTGTTACAGGTTTTTTTGTAATGAAAGACGTGCGGAGGAATTCGCGCGTCGGGACGGAGCCGCAATGGCGCGCAACAAAAAGCACGTCCGTGTTGGAAACCATTTGTGTAACAGCTGGTCATGTCACAACATGTCCTGTGAGACTTCCAACACGGACGTGCTTTTTGTTGTGCGCCAGTAGCGGCTCCATCCCGACGCTCAAATTCCTCCGCACGTCTTTCATTACAAAATCTCCTGTAACAGTGGAATGTGCCGCAAAAGTGCTGATGTCCAACTCTTCTGCAATTTCTCTGGTAGTCAGACGACGTCCCGGATCAACACAGCGTTCACTTTGGAAATGATCTGGTCGTTTCAGCCTGTCGATGGCCGCCCGGAGCGCGGCGCACCCTCCGCCATTGTGCGCCGTCTTTAAACCGGTTGTAACGCTCCTTAATCTGTGTGACTCCCAGAGTATCCTCACCGGAAGCCATCTGAATCTTCCGAATGGTTTCCACCTCGCTGTCTCTCACAGTTTCTGGAAAAATTTGATTCAGCGCTGCTCCAATCGCTCAGCCATTTCCCTGACAATGAAAATCCGACGAGGGGGGGGTGGACCAGTGCTCACTCAAAGCCTGCCCACAGGTGAATGACGCAACTGACAGGCGTGAAAAAACTCACGCATGCGCACAAAGGTTCAAGCTTGGCTGATGCAAGCGCACATGATTCAAATCCATATAGTTTTTTAAAAAATAAAAAGGTCGGATAGTTTTCTAACAGACCTCGTATTCTTATTTTACTAAGGTTTTACTTCTTAATAGGAGCTGCTTTGGTTTAATATGCTCTATATTTGATGAATGTTAAAACCATATTTTTCATGAAGTTAATATGAGGCAAGTGTAAGAACCCGGTCACACGACATTAGCTGAACAAAGGGAAAAAGTCACAAAGTCACAAATCATTGAGAAAAGGTGGACGAATGAGCCGGTGCTTCTCCCATCACTGAAAGCCTCCAAATCAAGAGTGCATAAAAGAATGAAACAAAACTGAAATTAACAAAAGAAAAATGAAGTGAACGCAGACCTTGACGCTTTAAACAAAATCAAAATGAAACGTGAACGTGTGCACAGCCATTTGTGGTGTACAGCCATTTGTGGCTGAAACATTCTTGCCGCTATCATTTCTATCTGCAAATGCTGCTTTTCGTCCCACACATGGACGAGTCACGTTCAGCTCATCGGATCTTTAGTTATTCATCCGTTCAGATACTGGCAACATTCGTGAAAGACATCTGACTTGGGAGGTTGGACAAAGTTGGACGACAGTCAAAGGGAATGCTGACGGTACGGGAACTATGCAAACGATGAATAACTGTCAAGACAGAAAGCAAAACAAAATACGGATGAATTGAAGTTGTCTTCGGGATTCGTTCACATTTTTTCAACAGTTTCAAAATTCTGGCGAAGTGCCAGTTACAGAAACAAAGTGGGACGATGGTTAAACGACATCTCCGAAAGTCAACGTAAGTCCAGATTTCTTGTTTCATTTTGGTTTTGGGATCCTTCGTTAGTGCCTGTGTGGCTTAAGGCCACAAAACAGCAAATAAAACACAACTGAAGATTGAAATGCCAGCTGCACAACATACTAGGACCATTTGTACTTTTACACATTTGCGTCATCAATAAAAGATATTCTAGATGCTTTTCCTGCCTACCTCCACCAGGCAATCTCCAACAAGACCCATTAGCAGCTTCTTGCCCCTCCTCTCCCTCACTAACGAGGCATTCTCAGCACGGTACATGCAGGTGAAGTCAAACATGGCCACATCTGCTTGGCCGACTTGGTTCTCAGCAAATTGAAGGTCAGGTAATTTGCCGCCTGTGGAGAAGTGGGCAGCGTCATGGGCGTAATGACACAGAGCATCATGGTCCACATTTGAAGGCGCAAGCAGCTCCTCTGCATTGTTACGGTCCTGTAAAGACAGAGACAGGTGCAAGCTGATGACTGATGCCGACTGTCAGGTTTTACTCCATCAGGTTTCGGGCCAGGCTGCCGAGAAACGACTGACAGTTTATCTTGTGACACTCGAGCTCCTTCAAGGCTGAATCATCCATCCAGTTTGTTTCTTTTGTGAGTGAAAGGGATGCGGCAGGTAACAATCACACTATTTCTCTGTAATGGATGTGTTTGTTCGCACCTGTTTAATGACCCCTTTTTTCAGGAGGCTCTTCTTCTTGGCAGTCATGACAAAGTAGTGGGTGTCATCTTTATAGTAGACAATATTCTCTAAGTCGATACCTGGAAAGGGAAGCAGAGAGTGGGCATGGGGACTAGGACGATAGTAAAAATCAGGAAGGCTGACAACTGACAGTAAAGAAATGAGAAAAACCTGCTTTGAAACAGAAACTACTTTACTTCAAATCTGTTTATGAAATATGCCATGTATTATATGTGAATATCAGTTGTACAAATCTATTTCTGAATTATTACTGTTATAACACAGAACGGTTAGAAAAGTGTGATAAAAATTTGGCTGCAGTAGTGCATTCTGATTTTAACAACTTTTCAGTTGCAAAATTTCAGTTAGATTGTTTTCAGAGTATAAGTCACAGGTTTTGTTTTTTCCACTAGTTTGAGAGGTCTTGTAGCTTATACTCCGGTGTGACTTGTATATTGAAAAATCATAGGTTTGTTTTATAATATTACTACTACTACTAAGAAGAAGAAGAAGAAGAAATCATATAAGGAATCAAAGCACTAAACAAAATAATCCAACAATAAAAAAGGCAATAATGGAAAAAGTACTACACTACAAAAATGCATCAATAAAAAAATAAATAAAAATACAAACAACAATAATCATAATAAGCATAAAAAATGAATGAGCAGACTACAGATTACAAGATTTGACATACTCTGGAAAATACATTAAATGTAAGACAACACATGGTTCAACACTGAAAACAGTCACATTTTTATGCTAGTCTTTAATCAAATGTTAATTTGATTAGTTTATTTATTTATTTATTTTTTTTGGCTGCTCCCGTTAGGGTTCGCCACAGATCATGTGTTCAAGACTGCCTCTTGCTTGCCTCTACTGGTGGTTGGCTCTCACTGCGGTATTGTATCACTTCCTGTTCCGGAGCACAGCGGTGTTTTTCTGTATCTGTTAGCTGTTTAATCTGCGCAGTTAGATTGATCTAGTTATCTAGATTACGATTTGTTTCACAGTGTAATCTTCACGTGCCTTAACTAAAGCACTCCTTCTGCTGAATCACCTCTAAATTATTATTCACTTTGCGTGTTTTTAGGAATCCGCTAGCTTAGCGTAGCTACTAGCTCTTAGCCGATTTAGCATGGCGGCTTCTCCTGTCTCTCCCGCACTTTTCTTCTCTGGGTGTGAAATGTTTAGTTATTCCTCGGCCTCCTTTAGCAGTAACGGTACTTGTAATAAGTGTAGCTTATTCGTAGCTTTGGAGGCCAGGCTGGGCGAATTGGAGACTCGGCTCCGCACCGTGGAAAATTCTACAGCTAGCCAGGCCCCTGTAGTCGGTGCGGACCAAGGTAGCTTAGCCGCCGTTAGTTTCCCTCTGGCAGATCCCGAGCAGCCGGGAAAGCAGGCCGACTGCGTGACTGTGAGGAGGAAGCGTAGCCCTAAACAGAAGCCCCGTGTACACCGCCAACCGGTTCACATCTCTAACCGTTTTTCCCCACTCGACGACACACCCGCCGAGGATCAAACTCATTATTGGCGACTCTGTTTTGCGAAATGTGAAGTTAGCGACACCAGCAACCATAGTCAATTGTCTTCCGGGGGCCAGAGCAGGCGATATTGAAGGAAATTTGAAACTGCTGGCTAAGGCTAAGCGTAAATTTGATAAGATTGTAATTCACGTCGGCAGTAATGACACCCAATTACGCCAATCGGAGGTCACTAAAATTAACATTGAATCGGTGTGTAACTTTGCAAAAACAATGTCGGACTCTGTAGTTTTCTCTGGGCCCCTCCCCAATCGGACCGGGAGTGACATGTTTAGCCGCATGTTCTCCTTGAATTGCTGGCTGTCTGAGTGGTGTCCAAAAAAATGAGGTGGGCTTCATAGATAATTGGCAAAGCTTCTGGGGAAAACCTGGTCTTGTTAGGAGAGACGGCATCCATCCCACTTTGGATGGAGCAGCTCTCATTTCTAGAAATCTGGCCAATTTTCTTAAATCCTCCAAACCGTGACTATCCAGGGTTGGGACCAGGAAGCAGAGTTGTAGTCTTACACACCTCTCTGCAGCTTCTCTCCCCCTGCCATCCCCTCATTACCCCATCCCCGTAGAGACGGTGCCTGCTCCCAGACTACCAATAACCAGCAAAAATCTATTTAAGCATAAAAATTCAAAAGGAAATAATAATATAGCACCTTCAACTGCACCACAGACTAAAACAGTTAAATGTGGTCTGTTAAACATTAGGTCTCTCTCTTCTAAGTCCCTGTTGGTAAATGATATAATAATTGATCAACATATTGATTTATTCTGCCTTACAGAAACCTGGTTACAGCAGGATGAATATGTTAGTTTAAATGAGTCAACACCCCCGAGTCACACTAACTGTCAGAACGCTCGTAGCACGGGCCGGGGCGGAGGATTAGCAGCAATCTTCCATTCCAGCTTATTAATCAATCAAAAACCCAGACAGAGCTTTAATTCATTTCAAAGCTTGACTCTTAGGCTTGTCCATCCAAATTGGAAGTCCCAAAAACCAGTTTTATTTGTTATTATCTATCGTCCACCTGGTCGTTACTGTGAGTTTCTCTGTGAATTTTCAGACCTTTTGTCTGACTTAGTGCTTAGCTCAGATAAGATAATTATAGTGGGCGATTTTAACATCCACACAGATGTTGAGAATGACAGCCTCAACACTGCATTTAATCTATTATTAGACTCTATTGGCTTTGCTCAAAAAGTAAATGAGTCCACCCACCACTTTAATCATATCTTAGATCTTGTTCTGACTTATGGTATGGAAATAGAAGACTTAACAGTATTCCCTGAAAACTCCCTTCTGTCTGATCATTTCTTAATAACATTTACATTTACTCTGATGGAGTCTGTTGCTCTATAAAAAAAGCCCTCCGTAAAGCTAGGACATCTTTCTACTCATCACTAATTGAAGAAAATAAGAACAACCCCAGGTTTCTTTTCAGCACTGTAGCCAGGCTGACAAAGAGTCAGAGCTCTATTGAGCTGAGTATTCCATTAACTTTAACTAGTAATGACTTCATGACTTTCTTTGCTAACAAAATTTTAACTATTAGAGAAAAAATTACTCATAACCATCCCAAAGACGTATCGTTATCTTTGGCTGCTTTCAGTGATGCCGGTATTTGGTTAGACTCTTTCTCTCCGATTGTTCTGTCTGAGTTATTTTCATTAGTTACTTCATCCAAACCATCAACATGTTTATTAGACCCCATTCCTACCAGGCTGCTCAAGGAAGCCCTACCATTATTTAATGCTTCGATCTTAAATATGATCAATCTATCTTTGTTAGTTGGCTATGTACCACAGGCTTTTAAGGTGGCAGTAATTAAACCATTACTTAAAAAGCCATCACTTGACCCAGCTATCTTAGCTAATTATAGGCCAATCTCCAACCTTCCTTTTCTCTCAAAAATTCTTGAAAGGGTAGTTGTAAAACAGCTAACTGATCATCTGCAGAGGAATGGTCTATTTGAAGAGTTTCAGTCAGGTTTTAGAATTCATCATAGTACAGAAACAGCATTAGTGAAGGTTACAAATGATCTTCTTATGGCCTCGGACAGTGGACTCATCTCTGTGCTTGTTCTGTTAGACCTCAGTGCTGCTTTTGATACTGTTGACCATAAAATTTTATTACAGAGATTAGAGCATGCCATAGGTATTAAAGGCACTGCGCTGCGGTGGTTTGAATCATATTTGTCTAACAGATTACAATTTGTTCATGTAAATGGGGAATCTTCTTCACAGACTAAAGTTAATTATGGAGTTCCACAAGGTTCTGTGCTAGGACCAATTTTATTCACTTTATACATCCTTCCCTTAGGCAGTATTATTAGATGGTATTGCTTAAATTTTCATTGTTACGCAGATGATAACCAGCTTTATCTATCCATGAAGCCAGAGGACACACACCAATTAGCTAAACTGCAGGATTGTCTTACAGACATAAAGACATGGATGACCTCTAATTTCCTGCTTTTAAACTCAGATAAAACTGAAGTTATTGTACTTGGCCCCACAAATCTTAGAAACATGGTGTCTAACCAGATCCTTACTCTGGATGGCATTACCCTGACCTCTAGTAATACTGTGAGAAATCTTGGAGTCATTTTTGATCAGGATATGTCATTCAAAGCGCATATTAAACAAATATGTAGGACTGCTTTTTTGCATTTACGCAATATCTCTAAAATCAGAAAGGTCTTGTCTCAGAGTGATGCTGAAAAACTAATTCATGCATTTATTTCCTCTAGGCTGGACTATTGTAATTCATTATTATCAGGTTGTCCTAAAAGTTCCCTAAAAAGCCTTCAGTTAATTCAAAATGCTGCAGCTAGAGTACTGACGGGGACTAGAAGGAGAGAGCATATCTCACCCATATTGGCCTCTCTTCATTGGCTTCCTGTTAATTCTAGAATAGAATTTAAAATTCTTCTTCTTACTTATAAGGTTTTGAATAATCAGGTCCCATCTTATCTTAGGGACCTCGTAGTACCATATCACCCCAATAGAGCGCTTCGCTCTCAGACTGCAGGCTTACTTGTAGTTCCTAGGGTTTGTAAGAGTAGAATGGGAGGCAGAGCCTTCAGCTTTCAGGCTCCTCTCCTGTGGAACCAGCTCCCAATTCAGATCAGGGAGACAGACACCCTCTCTACTTTTAAGATTAGGCTTAAAACTTTCCTTTTTGCTAAAGCTTATAGTTAGGGCTGGATCAGGTGACCCTGAACCATCCCTTAGTTATGCTGCTATAGACGTAGACTGCTGGGGGGTTCCCATGATGCACTGTTTCTTTCTCTTTTTGCTCTGTATGCACCACTCTGCATTTAATCATTAGTGATCGATCTCTGCTCCCCTCCACAGCATGTCTTTTTCCTGGTTCTCTCCCTCAGCCCCAACCAGTCCCAGCAGAAGACTGCCCCTCCCTGAGCCTGGTTCTGCTGGAGGTTCCTTCCTGTTAAAAGGGAGTTTTTCCTTCCCACTGTAGCCAAGTGCTTGCTCACAGGGGGTCGTTTTGACCGTTGGGGTTTTACATAATTATTGTATGGCCTTGCCTTACAATATAAAGCGCCTTGGGGCAACTGTTTGTTGTGATTTGGCGCTATATAAAAAAATTGATTGAAATTGATTGATTGATTATTCACTTTGTGTGTTTTTAGGAATCCGCCAGCTTAGCGCAGCTACTAGCTCTTAGCCAATTTAGCATGGCGGCTTCTCCTGTCTCTCCTGCACTTTTCTGCTCTGGGTGTGAAATGTTTAGTTATTCCTCGGCCTCCTTTAGCAGTAATGGTACTTGTAATAAGTGTAGCTTATTCGTAGCTTTGGAGGCCAGGCTGGGCGAATTGGAGACTCGGCTCTGCACCTTGGAAAATCCTACAGCTAGCCAGGCCCCTGTAGTCGGTGCGGACCAAGGTAGCTTAGCCGCCGTTAGTTCCCTTCCAGCAGATCCCGAGCAGCCGGGAAAGCAGGCCGACTGGGTGACTGTGAGGAGCAAGCGTAGTTCTAAACAGAAGCCCCGTGTACACCGCCAACCCCTTCACATTTCTAACCGTTTTTCCCCACTCGACGACACACCCGCCGAGGATCAAACTCTGGTTATTGGCGACTCTGTTTTGAGAAATGTGAAGTTAGCGACACCAGCAACCATAGTCAATTGTCTTCTGGGGGCCAGAGCAGGTGACACTGAAGGAAATTTGAAACTGCTGGCTAAGGTGAAGCATAAATTTCGTAAGACTGTAATTCACGTCGGCAGTAATGACACCCGGTTACGCCAATCGGAGGTCACTAAAATTAACATTGAATCGGTGTGTAACTTTGCAAAAACAATGTCGGACTCTGTAGTTTTCTCTGGGCCCCTCCCCAATCGGACCGGGAGTGACATGTTTAGCCGCATGTTCTCCCTGAATTGCTGTCTGTCTGAGTGGTGTCCAAAAAATGAGGTGGGCTTCATAGATAATTGGCAAAGCTTCTGGGGAAAACCTGGTCTTGTTAGGAGAGACGACATCCATCCCACTTTGGATGGAGCAGCTCTCATTTCTAGAAATTTGGCCAATTTTCTTAAATCCTCCAAACCGTGACTATCCAGGGTTGGGACCAGGAAGCAGAGTTGTAGTCTTACACACCTCTCTGCAGCTTCTCTCCCCCTGCCATCCCCTTATTACCCCATTCCCGGAGAGACGGTGCCTGCTCCCAGACCACCAATAACCAGTAAAAATCTATTTAAGCATAAAAATTCAAAAAGAAAAAATAATATAGCACCTTCAACTGCACCACAGACTAAAACAGTTAAATGTGGTCTATTAAACATTAGGTCTCTCTCTTCTAAGTCCCTGTTAGTAAATGATATAATAATTGATCAACATATTGATTTATTCTGCCTTACAGAAACCTGGTTACAGCAGGATGAATATGTTAGTTTAAATGAGTCAACACCCCCGAGTCACACTAGCTGCCAGAATGCTCGTAGCACGGGCCGAGGTGGAGGATTAGCAGCAATCTTCCATTCCAGCTTATTAATTAATCAAAAACACAGACAGAGCTTTAATTCATTTGAAAGCTTGACTCTTAGTCTTGTCCATCCAAATTGGAAGTCCCAAAAACCAGTTTTATTTGTTGTTATCTATCGTCCACCTGGTCGTTACCGAGTTTCTCTGTGAATTTTCAGACCTTTTGTCTGACTTAGTGCTTAGCTCAGATAAGATAATTATAGTGGGCGATTTTAACATCCACATAGATGCTGAGAATGACAGCCTCAACACTGCATTTAATCTATTATTAGACTCAACTGGCTTTGCTCAAAATGTAAATGAGTCCACCCACCACTTTAATCATATCTTAGATCTTGTTCTGACTTATGGTATGGAAATTGAAGACTTAACAGTATTCCCTGAAAACCCCCTTCTGTCTGATCATTTCTTAATAACATTTACATTTACTCTGATGGACTACCCAACAGTGGGGAATAAGTTCCATTACACTAGAAGTCTTTCAGAAAGCGCTGTAACTAGGTTTAAGGATATGATTCCTTCTTTATGTTCTCTAATGCCATATACCAACACAGTGCAGAGTAGCTACCTAAACTCTGTAAGTGAGATAGATTATCTCGTCAATAGTTTTACATCCTCATTGAAGACAACTTTGGATGCTGTAGCTCCTCTGAAAAAAAGAGCTTTAAATCAGAAGTGCCTGACTCCGTGGTATAACTCACAAACTCGCAGCTTAAAGCAGATAATCCGTAAGTTGGAGAGGAAATGGTGTCTCACTAATTTAGAAGATCTTCACTTAGCCTGGAAAAAGAGTCTGTTGCTCTATAAAAAAGCCCTCCATAAAGCTAGGACATCTTACTACTCATCACTAATTGAAGTACATAAGAACAACCCCAGGTTTCTTTTCAGCACTGTAGCCAAACCATCAACATGTCTATTAGACCCCATTCCTACCAGGCTGCTCAAGGAAGCCCTACCTTTAATTAATGCTTCGATCTTAAATATGATCAATCTATCTTTATTAGTTGGCTATGTACCACAGGCTTTTAAGGTGGCAGTAATTAAACCATTACTTAAAAAGCCATCACTTGACCCAGCTATCTTAGCTAATTATAGGCCAATCTCCAACCTTCCTTTTCTCTCAAAAATTCTTGAAAGGGTAGTTGTAAAACAGCTAACTGATCATCTGCAGAGTAATGGTCTATTTGAAGAGTTTCAGTCAGGTTTTAGAATTCATCATAGTACAGAAACAGCATTAGTGAAGGTTACAAATGATCTTCTTATGGCCTCAAACAATGGACTCATCTCTGTGCTTGTTCCGTTAGACCTCAGTGCTGCTTTTGATACTGTTGACCATAAAATTTTATTACAGAGATTAGAGCATGCCATAGGTATTAAAGGCACTGCGCTGCGGTGGTTTGAATCATATTTATCTAATAGATTACAATTTGTTCGTGTAAATGGGGAATCTTCTTCACGGACTAAGGTTAATTATGGAGTTCCACAAGGTTCTGTGCTAGAACCAATTTTATTCACTTTATACATGCTTCCCTTAGGCAGTATTATTAGACGGCATTGCTTAAATTTTCATTGTTACGCAGATGATACCCAGCTTTATCTATCCATGAAGCCAGAGGACACACACCAATTAGCTAAACTGCAGGATTGTCTTACAGACATAAAGACATGGATGACCTCTAATTTCCTGCTTTTAAACTTAGATAAAACTGAAGTTATTGTACTTGGCCCCACAAATCTTAGAAACATGGTTTCTAACCAGATCCTTACTCTGGGTGGCATTACCCTGACCTCTAGTAATACTGTGAGAAATCTTGGAGTCATTTTTGATCAGGATATGTCATTCAAAGCGCATATTAAACAAATATGTAGGACTGCTTTTTTGCATTTGCGCAATATCTCTAAAATTAGAAAGGTCTTGTCTCAGAGTGATGCTGAAAAACTAATTCATGCATTTATTTCCTCTAGGCTGGACTATTGTAATTCATTATTATCAGGTTGTCCTAAAAGTTCCCTGAAAAGCCTTCAGTTAATGCAAAATGCTGCAGCTGGAGTACTGACGGGGACTAGAAGGAGAGAGCATATCTCACCCATATTGGCCTCTCTTCATTGGCTTCCTGTTAATTCTAGAATAGAATTTAAAATTCTTCTTCTTACTTATAAGGTTTTGAATAATCAGGTCCCATCTTATCTTAGGGACCTCATAGTACCATATCACCCCAATAGAGCGCTTCGCTCTCAGACTGCAGGCTTACTTGTAGTTCCTAGGGTTTGTAAGAGTAGAATGGGAGGCAGAGCCTTCAGCTTTCAGGCTCCTCTCCTGTGGAACCAGCTCCCAATTCAGATCAGGGAGACAGACACCCTCTCTACTTTTAAGATTAGGCTTAAAACTTTCCTTTTTGCTAAAGCTTATAGTTAGGGTTGGATCAGGTGACCCTGAACCATCCCTTAGTTATGCTGCTATAGACTTAGACTGCTGGGGGGGTTCCCATGATGCACTGAGTGTTTCTTTCTCTTTTTGCTCTGTATGCACGACTCTGCATTTAATCATTAGTGATTGATCTCTGCTCCCCTCCACAGCATGTCTTTTTCCTGGTTCTCTCCCTCAGCCCCAACCAGTCCCAGCAGAAGACTGCCCCTCCCTGAGCCTGGTTCTGCTGGAGGTTTCTTCCTGTTAAAAGGGAGTTTTTCCTTCCCACTGTAGCCAAGTGCTTGCTCACAGGGGGTCGTTTTGACCATTGGGGTTTTTACGTAATTATTGTATGGCCTTGCCTTACAATATAAAGCACCTTGGGGCAACTGTTTGTTGTGATTTGGCGCTATATAAATAAAATTGATTTGATCATCAGATTAAACATGCTGCAGGTGTAGTTCAATTCCTGAAAGTTTTTATATGCTAAAAAAAAAATTCTTGTGTCCAATTGTGTACAATGAGGACGTGTTTAAGTCAGTTTATTGGTAAACTTTACCCCCCCCCCCCCAAAAAAAAAAATAGGACACCAACATGAAGCAGAGAACTGCCTTTCATAATAAAGCTCTTTATCGTAAGCGGATTGTGCTACAGATTTGACATTAAATGCTTATTCTGATGCACAATCAAGAAAACAGTGTCACATTCTGCTCACTATTGCTACACATGGAAGCAGAAAGTAGCAGATCTGTTATCAAACCATTTCCAAAGGTGTAGTCAGCGTCTGAAATGAGTGACGTGCTCAGAATGCACTGCAGGCAGTAGATCCGCACGATTACGAAAGTGGCACATAAATGCTGTGGATTTTTATGAAAGTTAATAAATCACACATATAGTTGCAAAGTTGGGAGTTGAGAGCGACAGAGTTTACAGTCAGTGCCGTCACAGGAAATTAACTGAAAACTGAAAGAGATTAGGTGCTTTTCTTTTTTTTTTCTTCCACATTTCATATTACACCTGGACCTGACGGTGTGCACATTCATTTCATGCTCTGAAGGTTCAGTATTGCACAACAGAGAAGTGAAAGCAAGAAGATCCTTGTTCTTATTAGAAATGTCAAGGTTCACTGACTTTATTTTATATAATTTATGTTCTCTGTGCAAGCCATGAAATAACACAAGTGAAGCTGAAATAACTTTGTAGCTCAATTTTTAAAACAGGTACAGAGTTTACAGCTGCTTCACTATAAACAAGGGAATTTTTCCCCAACTCAGTTGAAGACAGATGAACAAGTCTGCCACCACAGGGAGCCAACCGCCATAAGTGTATAAGGCATTTACACATACCGTGGAGCAAGACGAATAAAGTAGTACAACAAACTGGCTGAGATGGTTTCAACATCGCAGAATGTTGTGCTTGTACCCAACTTGCTGTGATGGCAGCACGTGGTCACGTGACGAGTCAGCCCTCTAATTCTACCTATCTCTATGGAAGAAAGTCCTATATAGGCATTGAAGCCTGCTGGTGCTGGTGCTTATTTCACAATTCCGTAGCATCAAGCGTAGAGTTGGGTATCGAAAACCGGTTCCTGTTGTAGAACCGTAAAAAAAAACAAAAAAACAAACAAAAAAAAACAAAGGATCAATCCACCAATATCAATAACCTTTTTGCTTAACGATTCCCTTATCAGTTGACATTATGCTGGAGTGGTTGTTATTTTTGAGGGTGTTTTTATTGGGAAAATAATCATTTCTCTACATTGATTGCAGACCCGCTGCAGAGTGAGTCTGCTTGAAGCTTGAACCAACAAAGCAGCGCTTCGATTTGCTGCTTCATTGGTTCTCTGCTTCTGCAAGTTCGCAATTTCTTCATTAACCCCTCTCAAAGCCATTTAAATTGTTAATTGTGAGTCACTTTTGTGCGGATTAACTAACTGGGACTCTTTTCTTGTTGCAGGCAAGAAACGAGAATAGTCGTTCCATTCCTGTTTTGTGGGACTAAGTGCACAGCTCCAAATACTAAAGTTGGACAGAGTTCACTCGGAATTAATAACTTCAAAGCGAATCGCCATTTTAAATCAAATGACATCTCTTTCCAAACGCTGTACAAACAACAAACTACAACCGACCTAAACTGTTTTTTTCTCCTAAAATGACTTCTTTATGAATTACATCCTGACGTACAGAGCAGCCGGCTGCAAGCTTCAGCTCAGAGCCTGTGGAGTTACATTTTTGCCATTTATATCTGAAAGGAAATGCTTCTGACAAAAACTACAGATTTTGTTTATGTCCAGAGATCAAGGATCCAGTGACCAATTTCATATTTATTTACTTTAAGACTCAATAAAAATGTTCTTGACATAGAAAACCTATAAAGCCTACTTTTAGTACACAGAAAATTCACAAGAGATACTGAAAAGGTAATCGATAAAATCTTATCAATACCCATCCCCTGGACGGAACGTCAGTCTGACATAGGTTACTTCCCCAGCCGAGGCCAGTACCCATTTGTAGCTGGGTGGACTGAGTAGATTAAGCATCTTGTCCAGGACACAGACAGGTAGCGTGAGTGGGATTCAAACCCAGGTCTACATATTGGCAGGCCATCTCCTTATCCTCACAGCTAGCTGCTCTACTAACTTTATGGTGTCATATGGGTTCTTACCCATCTTAGTGTGCAGATCCTGGAAGAACTTCTGGTTATAGATGCGAGCCACGCCACTGATTTCTGCTACCTGAGCCTCAGCAGCCGTGTTTCTGTTTATGAAGTTGGCTGTGATACCAATGGCCAGTTTGCCCCTCATCTCCTTATGCTTGAATCCTGGGAGTGTGGCAGAGAGAACAAAAAGAAAAAAAATTGTGTTGATGAAAGCTCACATCATTGAAAATGGTAGAGAAGCTTTAATCTTTAATCTCCAAGCGAAACGTCCTCACGTCAGGCAACCCAGTCCAGTGGAAGATTCAAGCTTCTCTACTATGGAAACCACCTGGACAACTGACAGCCTTCACAGAAATAACTGCAAATGGCTGTTTGAGGAAGTTTGTGCATCATGAATGTGTAAGTCTAGAGGTTTGCAAAATTTCCCAGACTGCACTCATTTGCACTGGATATTGCGTCGATGCGGACAGATGTGACATAACTTTGCATGTGTGTCTCACCATCAGGGACAAACCTGCCTCCTCCAGCAGAGATAAAAACATCAAACTGGAAGGATGCAGCAGGATGAGACTCAGGGTGCAGCTTAGCCATCCAGCCTGTCAGAAGAACATCAAAATTTTATATCTCCTGCAAAGCAGCAGATTTCACCTTTACTGCTTCAGATATTGCTGGTTTACAAAAACAGTGAGGGACGGTAAAAAAAGAAACTAAACAACAAACAACGATCAAATAATAATGTGCACAGTAAAACAAGCAGGAAGAGTGATTTACAGTTGGAATATGTCATTACCGTTGTCTCCCGAGGGCTCAATCAAGGCCTGAAACTCCACTTCAGTGTGCACCTCCACCCCGAGGAGAAGTAACGCTTTCAGCAGAATCAACTGCAGCTGACGGATGCCTGAAAAAGAAAACACATATATAGAATTCACTGCAAATGTGAAGGTGAGATTTATAAAAAACAATAGCTGCACAGACAGACACTCGTGCAAACACACTTGGGCAATTCTGCGGTAACAGAATTACAATCTGAGCTAATCTGTCATGTTTAGATGCCATATGTCCAGATTTTGCTGCTGCTGTAATTCCGTTACCATAGAATTGCCCACTTAACAGGAGTATAGTGAAAACTACATCACATCGATTTGACTTAAAAGATCATTTATGCACTAAATCACTCACTGATGTGATCCAGAGAACCGGAGCAAAATCTGCCGTAGAACTTCTTAGCGCCGAGCCCGCGGAGGTCAGAGATGGTATAAGGCCACAGGTGGAGAACATTATTCCTGGAGAACGTCTTCCTCTTTTCAACCACGACCACCTGAGCCCCCAGCAGGGACAGCTCAATGGCTGCTCTCAGACCACACGGTCCAGCACCCAACACAAGACACTGGTGGAGCAAAGGAGGAATTCAGTGAACAATCTGCATGTCTGATTACTGCTCAGTTAGTAATGTCAAGGTCAAGCATCATGAAGAACCAGACGTCTCTTTTCATCAAACCTCAAGGCCAAAATGCTTTGAGAGGCCGAGTGTGTGAAAAATGTGGTTTAGAGCAGCATTATTATCGGCTATTTCAAACAAATCCAAAATGAGCAATAAGAAGGTTGGTAAAAAGATGAGGAACAACCAGGAAATTCTGCTTGCTATGCAAACAAAGAAACAACCATTCATGATTCCTTTAAAAAATAATTATTAAGTGTATGACATTCTCATTCCAAGGTTGTAAAGTTACTGACATTTTTGGCATTTTGCTGTCAAGACTCCATGTCTGGATAAAAGAACGTGGCGAACTCCACACATGTCCTCAAATTTCTGTATATAGACACAAAAGTATCCTCTGCATCCACAAAGCAATAAAAACACCAAAAGCACATTATGTAGATGCTTCAGTATGATGTCATCGTGAAGTGTCCGCATAACATGGACACTTCACGATGACATCATACTAATATATGTCAGTGACTAATTGTCTGAGCCTGGTTCTGCTGGAGGTTTCTTCCTGTTAAAAGGGAGTTTTTCCTTCCCACTGTAGCCAAGTGCTTGCTCACAGGGGGTCGTTTTGACCGTTGGGGTTTTACATAATTATTGTATTGCCTTGCCTTACAATATAAAGCGCCTTGGGGCAACTGTTTTTTGTGATTTGGCGCTATATAAAAAAATTGATTGATTGATTGATTGATGTGATCTGAGACCACAAAAGACGCTTGTAGACTGAAGATTTCAGTTGGTAAAATCATGTACTGATAATTATATTTAAATCTAGTACATAACACAATGGGGGGAACTTGAAACCACATGTAGGTCATGAATTGGGAAGATGAAAGCCAGACAAAACAGAATGAATGAATAAATGAATGAATAAATAAATAAGAAGGCATTCATTATCGTCCACAATGTCCCATTTTGTAACTTTTTTATTTTATTTTTTTTTTTAAGTTATCCTGGATCCATCACATCACAACTATTCACCAAGGTTTGTGTGACTGGTTTTCTCTCTCTCTCTTTTTTTAAATAATCATGCTATAAAACAAATCCACCAACCAACAGATAAGGAAACATAAACAAGATATTTTACCAGACTGGCACACGGACAAGTTGACAGAAATTAAATGTTAAAAAAATATTTAGCATAAAATATTCTTCAATAAAAAAAAAAAGGAGAAATAAAAAAACAACAACTGAGAACTGAACACTAACCAGCACCTTTTATTAACCAGGCTGAGAATCTGTATTAATAAATACCTTGTTCTTGGCGCAGGCTTTTCTTTGCTCATAATCAGCGTGAGACGCCCTCTTATCCAGCTTCGTCCACAGAGCTTTGGCTTTCCAGTAGTTCAGCCGTTCCTTCAGCTTTCCGTAGAATCTCCTGAAGTCCTTTGGGTCGATTTCCAGCAGACTGCAGAGCTCAGCAAAGTGGTGCAGAACATCCTCACAAGTCTGGGCTTGGACAAAGTGGTCAAAGGCAGCATGGGAAGAGTTGGCGGGGTCCTGGCTCGCCATAGCTGAAGACGGCGAGTGAGTGTTCCTCTGCGTTTGGTGGCTTCACTGCAAAAGAGGAGATTATATGAAACAGATTTAGAACTGCCTGCCTGGAAGCAACTGGGCTGTGGGGAAAGGTTTACTGGAGATGTTCAAAGGATCATGAAGACTTTGTTCCCATTTATATGGTGGTCCGGCCTGATTATGCCTTCTACCTACTGTGCTGTGCCTGTAGGAAATTCCCCCACTGTACCCTTCTAATTACAGTCAGTGTGATTTAAGACTGAGGACTTTGCCATCACGTAGACTGTTGAGTCATTACCGATCTCCTCACTGCGCTCTGTGCTTATCTCCTCTTTATAACTTCTTCAGTACTCGGCAGCCGCACACAGCTGATGAGTTAGTTAGTTAGTTTATTAAGATCCCCATTAGCCACTAAAAATCAGTAGCTATTCTTCCTGGGGTCCTTTAAAATTCAGTACATTCATTTTTCAATACACACACACACACACGCACACACACTCCTTAAGTATGAAAGTCCATTGTTAACTCTAAACTCATGTTCAAATCTGAAATCTGAATAACATAACATACAAGAAAAAGTACAGCTCATTTGAAAAATGTACAAAAAATATATATATACACACACACACACATATATATATATATATATATATATATGCAAATACATACACATAAACATTATAATCATAATTAGAAGTTCATAATAACAGTAAAAAAAAAAATATATATATATATACACACACACACACACACACACTAGATCATTGTATGAATAGGAAACAACTTTTTGTTTGTTTCTGACACCGAAAAAGTAGGCAGTGCATTCCAAGCGACCGTGGCACGATAAACAACAGTGCACTGCATCTGACCCGTTCTACACATAGGGAGCAAACCTCTTATGTTGCTGCTTTGACGAGTTACATAATTATGAACATCAGAGAAAAATAATTTACTAAAAATAATTTCTGGACTTTTGGTTATAATAACATTTCTAATAAATGTTAACAAAAAATATTTCAGTCTGCATTTTACCATTAGCCAGGCCAGTTCACTGTGCATTGATGTTACTCTGGTTCTATATGGACAACTCAACACAATTCGTGCCGCTTTGTTCTGGGCAACTTGTAACCTGTGCAAATTATTTTCAATTGTATTTGACCAAACCACAGAAGCATAGTCCATCTGGGAGAGCACTAATGATTGAACTGTTTGGTTAAATGCATTTTCTGCAGTGTCTGATCATACCCATACTGCGACCCATTTTCTGCAACATATAATTTATGTGACTGGTCCATGATAATTTAAAGTCTACTATTACACCTAATAATTTTGTTTCTTCTATCTGTTCAACTTTAGTTTCCTTTAACTTTAAATGTAATTTTTGTTTATTTATTTTTAACATATATTGTGATCCAAGTAACATACATTTAGTTTTCTCTGCATTAATTACTAGCTTATTATTTTGAATCCACTGTGCCACTACTGCCAACTTGTCATTTAAGATGTTACTGAGTTGTTCTACAGTCCGTGCAGATGCATACAATGTTGTATCATCTGCATATATCGCCATAGTTGCATGTTTTAGTACAAATGAAAAATCATTGGTGAATATAGAAAATAACAGGGGTCCCAGACAACTGCCCTGGGGCACTCCACAACTCATTACCTCAATCTCAGAATAGCTACCATTGAAAAAAACTTTATAGTCTCGATTACTTAAATAACTTTTAGTCCATTTTAAAGCCGATGACTCAAATCCATAGCAGCTCAATTTATTCAATAAAATATTGTGATCCAACACATCAAAAGCTGCACTTAAATCTAAAAATACAGTGCCTATGAGATTTTTATTATCAATTTCATGTAGCCAATAATCTGTTATTTGAGTGAGTGCAGTTGAAGTGGAATAACCTTTTTTATATGCATGCTGATAAATAGTATTTAGCCCATTAACTGAAAAATATAATTGGATTTGGTCATATGCCACCTTTTCCATAATTTTACTTAACATAGGTCATAAACTTATTGGTCTACTATTTTTACCTGATAATGGTTCCTTGTAGTTTTTAATAAGAGGAATTATTTTTGCAGTTTTCCACTGTGTGGGAAAAATACCTTTAGTTAATCTTAAATTTATTATGTCAGAAACTGGTAAGTCAATTATATGAGCCACCATTTTTATTAATTTAGTTTCAAGGTTATCAATACCAGCTGGTTTATCCTTACTTTTTAGGAGCAATTCTTTAATTTGATTTTGTGTGACTTTATTAAACTTAAATTTGCTTTCTTTCTCCCTCATAATATACTTCCTTATTAGTTTATAAGAAATATTTTCGTTGTGTACTGGTCCCATGTAATTTCTTAATTTCTCAATTTTATCTTTAAATAACTGACTCAAATAATTTGCAATGTCTTTTGGCGTAGTTAAATAAACACCATTTGATTCTAAATATGTAGCTGTTATTTTTTTCCTCCCTAATATCTCATTTAATATTCCCCACACTTTTGCAGGATCACATTTTGCGTCTCCAATCTTACTCTGGTAATATAAACTTTTTTCCTTTTATTCAATTTAGTCACATAATTTCTTAGTTTATGATATTTATTCCACTGTACTAGATTATTACTTTCCAGTGCTTCCTTTTTGGTTTTATCTCTTTCGGCCATATATTCCTTAAGTTCTTGATCTAACCACGGAGCAGAGATGTTTCTTACAGCTCGCTTTCTTATAGCAGCATGTTTGTCCATAACTTGTGTCATTAAGGTATTGAAAATCTCCACAGCTTTACTTGGGTCCTGTTCTTGTATTACTTCTGACCAGTTTATGCTTTGTACATCTGTAACAAAATCATCCTTGTTAAAATGCTTAAGAATTCGTTTACTAATACATTTTTGACCAGGTTTAGGTACTTTTGTTTTTCTTATAATTGCAGTTAAATTGTGGTCACTGCAACCAACAGGAACAGAAATTGCCTCAGTGCATAATTCTGGAACATTTGTAAACATTACATCAATTAGAGTTGCTGAACAGGTTCCATCAGCTTTTACATTTATTCTAGTGTATTTACTGACAAGTTGTCATTCTCATGCACAGCATCAGGATGCCTGCCGGTCATTAGTTTCCATTAAAACTGTTCAGTGCAAACACAGAGACTGGTGACAAAAGGAAAAATCCTGAAAATGCCGTCCCTACACTGAGGGGATCGGACCTTCCCTTTATTCTGGGAAGGTGCACTTGGCCGATGTGGTTTAGGTTCATTTGACCCCTAACAGGGAAGGCTCACTGCAAATTAATACCAAAGTTGTTCTGAGTGATGACTAGCGGTGTACTGATAATCATACTGTCAAGTCTGTACTGAATCGTGTTGTATTTTAAAATGAGTATTGCGTTACATTGTGATCTCTTTAAAAATCAACTATTCAAAAGAAGAAAAGCTGAATTTATGTTCAGGATTATTTCTATTAAATCTTTAGTACTGTTGTTATTATGTCATGGAACTACATATTGTGCAAATGTTTTAGGCACATTTAATGCATCTTAAAAGCATAAAAAAAAATCTGAAAACCTGATAAATAAATGAAACGAGTGAGGAATTTAAGGTGTAATGATAACTGATATGAAAACTGGGTTCTATTTACATGTGATTTTTCAGTATACAAGTCACACCCTAGCATAAGTTGCAGGACTTCAAAAATTATTTTAAGACAATGTGACTTAAAGTGTGAGTAATTCTGTTTTACAATCATTTTAATATTGGATTTTCATTTTCAACTGTGTGTGTGTGTGTGTGTGTGTGTGGTATACTGGCCAGTACATTGAAAACTAATTATTATTATTATTAGTTTTCAATGTACTATTAAAGCTTATTATTCTTATTATGGAATCAAAAAAATAAATAAATACAGCTCACAAATTTGCTTTTGTTGGAACTGATTTCATGTTGACATGGCAATAAAAAAAAGAGGGTGTGGGGGGCATCAAACACTACCTTTATTATATCTCTGGGATGTCAAACATTTGCACAGCAATTTTCAATTTCAAAATGAAAATAAATTGAAAAATTACAGCACTGTAGATCACCTTGGTGGGAGTGGCGTCTTCCAAGATCCCCATCCATAAATCACAAGGGGTCACAGAGTGATTTTCCGAGTATGAAAATTATGTCAATCACATTACAGTTAATACTTTACAGTTACCATATCTTAACACAAATATGCACCCACCGCTGAGGCCGTCTCAGCTGTGAGGCAGAGACTGCTGGAGGATGTGTCTCTACTTGAAAGGACCAAACTCACACCAGACCACATCTGCCAGCTCTTGGAGATCTGTCTTAACACCATGTATTTCCTGTTTAGGGGGAATTACTACAGGCAGATTCATGGCTGTGCGATGGGGTCTCTGGTATCCCCCATTGTGGCCAATCTGTACATGGAGCGAGTGGAGAAGACAGCCTTGACGTCTTTCACGGGCATCTCTCCCAGTCACTGGTTCAGATATGTTGATGACACATGGGTTAAAATCAAGCAACAGGAAGTTGAGGACTTTACAGAACACATCAACTCGGTGGACGCCAATATCAAGTTCACACGTGAGGATGCCACAACCAACCATATAGCCTTCTTGGACTGTGATGTTACGATTGGAGAGAACAGGCAGCTCCAGACAGGGGTTTACAGAAAACCAACTCACACTGACCAATATCTGCTCTTTGGCTCAAACCACCCCCTTGAACACAAGCTCGGGGTGATCAGAACGCTTCAACACAGAGCCCTACAGGTGCCCACAACTGCAGAGGGAAGGGCTAAAGAACAACAACTTGTCCAGAAAGCCCTCACAGTATGTGGGTACCCACGATGGTCCCTGGACAAAGTGCAGAAGTCCCAGAGAACAAAGAGACCAGATAGACAGGAGACGGAGACAAGAAGAACAGGTGTGTCTCTCCCTTATTTAGCAGGAGTAGGGGAAAAACTACAGAGGATCTTCAGACAGCACAAAATCCCAGTTTACTTTAAACCGGTTAACACCTTGAGACAGAAATTAGTTCACCCTAAGGACAGGATCCCTAGTTACAAACAGAGCAATGTAGTGTATTCTATCAGATGTCAGGAAAACTGTAACGAACACTACATAGGTGAGACTAAGCAACCTTTACACAAAAGGCTATACCAGCACCGCAGAGAGGGCACCAGTGGACCTCAGTCTGCAGTTCATCTCCACCTTAAAGACACTAACCACACGTTTGAGGACAAGGAAGTTAAAATATTAGCCAGAGAGAAGAAATGGTTTGAGAGAGGTGTCAAGGAGGCATTCTTTGTGAAACGTTTGAAACCCAGCCTTAACCGGGGAGGGGGGTCTGAGACACGCTTTGTCCCCTGTTTACAATGGGGTACTCAGATTAAAGCAGTCTCAGTCTTTTGTTCATGGTAATGAGTCATTCACGTCATCAGCAGAGTCGTCAAGGGAGCCATCAGGAGAGGGACAGCTGCCCTGTCATTAGGAGGGTGCTAAATAGAGCACAATAGGTGCTAATTAGAGCTATTGTTTAGTCACCAGCCCATAGCAGTCTGCCTCTCAGTAGGAGGGGTCTGGTTAGGTTAGCTTTTGTGACTTCTTGATTATTATTCTCTACAAGAGTCAAGACAGAAGTCAGACTACCAGAGCAAGAATTTTAGCTGAGGAAGCTTCTGCGATTTGAAGCAAAACGTCCTCGCGTCAAGCAACCCAGTCCAGTCGAAGATTCAAGCTTCTCTACCACACTTTCATTGTAAAGATAACTATAAAAGTGTGTAGTTTCCCCCTTTTTCTGTTTTTCATACAATATGATCAAAGGACATAATAAGTGCCCGTAGTCTAAGAATCATCCAATTACCTTTTAGGCTCTTCCAAATACGTTTTCCACCTCACGAAGCACACGAGAGAGAGGGAAAAAAAGGGTCCCGGTGGAACAGTCCTCTGTGATTCCATAAACAAATAGAGGTGTTTTCAACATCTAAACTCTGACAGAAAATTATTAATCTGCTACAAAATAATTATTTTACATACAGCATCGGGCGCACAATGCAGGTAGGACTGTCATGATAATGTGCACGAGAGGGCTGAACCAAAAGCCTGTCCTGTCCTTGTAGCTGTTTGTTTAAAATTCCATCAAGATGACAGCAAAACCTTTTTTATGGCTTGACTGGCCGCCTCTTACATCTCCATGTTCACCCTGTAAGTATTTGAAGAGCTTAAAATCTTCAACATTTACTCTCAGTAGGATCATTATCAAATGGGAAAGTAATTCCCTTCAGCTACTCCCTTGATTTCACATAGAATGACCTTTGTGTGACGATACTTTAAATTTACTTATTTCAGGTGAACTATCCCATGGTTTTACAAGAACATCATGTTTATCAGTTAACTTCTGAATATTATCACATTTTATACTCATGCACAGTGAAAATGTGTGCTGGCGTGTTGGTGAACAAAACAAATCAAAAGAGTATGGAACACACTTTGTGGATTGATTGAGGGTCAGCCAAGGGCCGACTGATTTGATTTTGAGTAATCAATTAAACTGACATTTTGAAACTTGTCAAGCTGCTTTTGCTTGACAAGAAAACCTATGCAAGTCTTTTTCCATAGTGATGTCGACATGCATACTACTGTATTTCATTCACAGCTAAACTCAAAAGGTCATAAGTCAAGGTCAAACATTTGGCACAGTGTTTACAGGGGATTATAGAATGCCTATTATGAGGAAATGGTTAAATATATATCTGTGGTTACTATTACACACTAACGTGAAGCTATACAAAGCACATTAATGAAGGAAAAAAAAACATTTGCAGTAAACACATCACACACAGTATGTGCTCAGTCAGTACACTGTTTGCTGTGGTTAGTCAGCTATACTTCCTGTAACACATGCATGCATTGCTTCCTGATGATAAACTGAGTGCAACAACTTCTCACTGCTGCCAGTTTTGCCCCATCTGCCGAAAGCACCTTCGACACTGATCTTACCGTGCATCCAGAAAGGATTCACACAATTTTTTTTTCCATATTTTGTTATATTACAGCCTTATTCCAAAATTGAGTAAATTCATTGTTCCCCCTTAAAATTCTACTCACAACACCCCATAATGGCAACATGAATTTTTTTTTAATTTTTGCAAATTTATTAAAAATAAATTACATGTGCATAAGTATTCAGGACCTTTGCCAGCAATTACAGCCTCACGTCTTCTAGAATATGATGCCACAAGCTTGGTGCACCTATCTTTGGGCAGTTTTGTCCATTCCTCTTTGCAGAGATGTTCAATCGGATTCAGGTCTGGGCTCTGACTGGGCCACTCAAGGACATTCACAGAGTTGTCCTGAAGCCACTCCTTTGATATCTTGGCTGTGTGTTTAGGGTCACTGTCCTGCTGAAAGATGAACTGTCGCCTCAGTCTGAGGTCAGGAGCGCTCTGGAGCAGGTTTTCATCCAGGATGTCTCTGTACATTGCTGCATTCATCTTTCCGTCAATCCTGACTAGTCTCCCAGTTCCTGCTGCTGAAAAACATCCCCAAAGCATGATACTGCCACCACCATGCTTCACTGTAGGGATGGTACTGTCTAGGTAATGAGTGGTGTTTGGTTTCCTCCAAACATGACGCCTGAAATTCATGCCAAAGAGCTCATTAGACCACATGAACTTGGTTCCTCATGGTCTGAGAGTCCTTCAGATGCCTTTTGGACTGTCCATGTACCTTTTTACTAAGAAGTGGCTTCTGTCTGGATGCCAGGACAGAGGAACAGATGCAGGGACTGACTGCGAGCAAAAAAATAAAAAAATAAAAACAAAAACAAATGTCATTCTGAAATTTGGTTTTTGAAAGTTTTTAACGCGTTGCACGTCCCGGGAATGTGGTAAATTTTATGTCATGCATCCAGCCTTGATTTTGCATCAGGATTGCTCAGCGCAAACGCTATCAGTCGACACGAATGTTGTTGTAGCGACAGAGAACTTTAATCCCTGTTACTGTTTTGCGTTTGGTTTCCCTTTTCCTAAGTGTAAGTGCTGATGCAGTTAAAGCAAGCAAATAACCACCCTGAGCCATAAATGCTTTTGGTTTGACATGAGTGATCTTTATCGAGGCTAAATCAAGGTCCAAGTCTCTTAACAAGCTGCAAATTTAGCCAGTGGTTCAACAGGGAATTGCCTTTGGCAAATAAGTGCAATACTGTAAAGACAATGTTTCAAAGCACAACACTCAGTTCTCTCAACACACTTTGGCTGCAACCAATGATGATTACCTTTGACAAGAAAGTTATGACGGCATCTATTAACTTTCTTTCTGACACAAAATCTTGGAGGAAAAAAATTATAGCTTAACTGAAATGCATACTATAAGGAATACTGAGGAGAGTTAAAAGATTTACTGGACATGGTGAATAAGGTACAGGTGGTCTTGAACTGGGAACCTTCTCTCTGGGAGGAAAATGCATGAACCTGCACTGTTATTTACTGTATATATATATATATATATATGCATATTTGATGGCTGTTGCTTGTGATATGGTACTGTCGGCAAACTGCTGTTCACAGGGCCCACCTTGTTACTGAACTAACAAACCTTATGGCTCATGTAGAACCATAACCTTGACCATGACCCCAACAATGGGTTTTCAGCTTGAAACTGCCTCATTATCTGCTTCAATCCCATGTCCCCCTTTATCTCAAAGGTTTATTAATGGATGTTATATGCAGTAGTGGAATACTGTACCGTATCAATAGCCACATTGAAATTTGATGGAGTCATGCTCTTAACATGTTTGACCCCCTGGACTGGATTTTGCCCAAAGCAGATGATCGCCTACAGCGCATCTGGAAAGTATTTACAGTGCTTCACTTTTTCCACATTTTGTTATGTTACAGCCTTATTCCAAAATAGAGTAAATGTATTTTTCCCCCCACAAATTTCTACTCAACACCCCATGATAACAACATGAAAAAAGTTTTTTTTTTATTTTTGCAAATTTATTAAACAGAAAACCTAAGAAATCACATATGCATAAGTATTCATAAGTATCCTTTGGCAGCAATTACAGCCTGAAGTCTTCTTGAAAATGATGCCACAAGCTTGGTGCACCTATCTTTGGGCAGTGTTGCCAATTCCTCTTTGCAGCACCTCTCAAGTCCTGCTGAAAGATGAACCATTGCTCCAGTCTGAGGTCAAGAGTGCTCTGGAGCAGGTTTTCATCCAGGATGTCTCTGTACATTGCTGCATTCATCTTTCCTTCAATCCTGACTAGTCTCCCAGTTCCTGCTGCTGAAAAACATCTGCACAGCCTGATGCTGCCACCACCATGCTTCACTGTAGGGATGGTGCCCTCCAAACAACAACAAAGAGTTCAATCTTTGTCTCACCAGACCAGAGGATTTTGTTTCTCACACAGATCCTTGATTTGCTGTGGCGACCCTGAGTGCAAACAAAAGAGCAGCCAAAGGGTCTGAGAGTCCTTGTGTGTAGAATTTTGAGGGGGGAAAAAAATGAACTTACTCCATTTTGGAATAATGCTGTAATATAACAAAATGTGGAAAAACTGAAGTGCTGTGAATACTTGCCAATTGCACTGTATGTATAAACTGAAATTTTGTGGCGATTTATTGAAAATATTTTTGCATAAACCTGCTATAAACACAATTGCTGTTTCTCACAGCCTGAGATGATGTAATCATATATGAGCCAACCAACATAACGTCACACTCACTCATCTTCAACCGCTTACTCCAACTAAGGGTCGTGGGGGCTGGAGTCTATCCCAGCAGTCATAGAGCGTGAGGTGGTGGGGGGGGTCACCCTGGACAGGACGCCAGTGTGTCGCAGGGTCACATACAGACAAACAAACACATTCACACCTACAGACAATTTAAAGTTTCCAATCCAGCTAACAGGTGTGTCTTTGGATGTGGGAGGAAGCCGGAGCACCCAGAGAGAATCCACGCAAACACGGGTAGAACTCCACACAGACAGGCCACATGTGAGAATCAAACCCATGACCTTCTTGCTGTGAGGCAGCAGCGCTAATGAATACCTTGAGTCACTTCAACATGGTCTTCACCGCTGTCATTATTTACGACAACATAACCTCTTTGTTGGAAATAATGACAACGTGAAGACCATGTTGAAGTGACTCAAGGTACTACTCACCCTGATGTGTGTGTGGGGTTTTTTTTAGATATGTGTGATGACTGTGCAAGTGTGTGCACAGTCATAATCACCTGAATGGAATTTCAAAACAAAGAAAACAGAGTGAAGCTGACAAGGAATGCTGCAGCTGAGGACAGGATGAGTCCTGCACTGAGACGCAGAGAGGAACCAGGAGGAGAACCGAGCTGGTTTTCACCCGCTGATTGTACTGACCCACCTGGTTACACGAGCCAGCTGCTGTGGTCTGTGTGTGTTTGTTATCACACACAGTCTGTGGCCGAATCTGCTGATTTTCCGAACAGAGAAGAAATTAAGAAGACAGGAGAGTAATTTCCTACTTCCATCCTTTAAATAACTTTCACATTTAAAGTTTCACATTAACAGGAAGCAAAGAGAAAAAGGTGCGGCAACTGAACGGAAAGTTCAGACATTTACGATGAAGTTGTGACACGAACATAATTCAAGCCACAAAAAGCAAAACCGACGTAAATTAAGATTCGTCCAGACACTAAGAGCACCCCCCCAAAAAAGAAGGAAAACAGAAAAGAGCCACGCACGAAATTTTCTACTTACAAGTCAAACACGAAGAGACCCAAATGATTAAACTCTTCCTGGAGCAGAAGCTTTTCCATCCGTGCTCAGAGTTTGAAACGAGCACATTTTCCGTCTCTCTGTTCTTTGTTTACAGGTAACGACCGCGCGACTCACCTGGTGCCTCGCGCGCCCGCAGCACGAGCGCGAACCCTCTTCCGGGATGTTCTGGTAAAAAAAAACACGACTGCGCGCGTGACGCCCCACGGACACGCAAACCAGCTATTCAGTGACAGAAGGAAGAAATACATTTAAATAAATCAGGAATATCATCTGACACCGAAATGTTAATCTTGTGTTCTGAGGCCACATCACTTCTTAGTTATTTATGGAAAAAATATTCCTGCCTGCGAATTTCCCCGTTTTTTTTTTCTTCCAATTTTCCTGGGAATCAATTTTTTTTTTCTTTCATACATTTTAAAGTAATTATTTTAAAATTATAGCACTGCTATACATATTATGTGATGATTAGATTATTGTATAATTCATAATATAATATACTTTATTGTTAAATATATTCTCAGAATTATTTGTTTTATCTTATTACAGACGGTATTGAGGCTTTAATTTCATTCACGTGTTTTACTTCATGTGTTTTACAACCCCAATTCCAATAAAGTTGGGACATTGTGTAAATTGTAAATAAAAACAGAATACAATGATTTTCAAATCATCTTCAACCTATATTCAATTGAATACACCACAAAGACAAGATATTTAATGTTCAAACTGATAAACTTTATTGTTTTTATGTAAATATTTTCTCATTTTGAAATGGATGTCTGCAACAGGTTTCTAAAAAGCTGGGACAGTGGTATGTTTCCCACTGTGTTACATCACCTTTCCTTCTAACAACACTCAATAAGCGTTTGGGAACTGAGGACACTAATTGTTGAAGCTTTGTAGGTGGAATTCTTTCCCATTCTTGCTTGATGTACGACTTCAGTTGTTCAACAGTCCGGGATCTCCGTTGTCATATTTTGCGCTTCATAATGCGCCACACATTTTCAATGGGCAACAGGTCTGGACTCCAGGCAGGCCAGTCTAGTACCTGCACTCTTACTACAAAGCCACGCGGTTGTAACACATGCAGAATGTGGCTTGGCATTGTCTTGCTGAAATAAGCAGGAAAGTCCCTGAAAAAGACATTGCTTGAATGGCAGCATGTGTTGCTCCAAAACCGGGATGTACCTTTCAGCATTGATGGTGCCATCACAGATGTGTAAGTTGTCCATGCCATGGGCACTAACACACCCCCATACCATCACAGATGCTGGCTTTTGAACTTTGCACTGGTAACAATCTGGATGGTCTTTTTCCTCTTTTGTCCAGAGGACACAACGTCCATGATTTCCAAAAACAATTTGACATGTGGACTCATCAGACCACAGCACACTTTTCTACTTTGCGTCTGTCCATTTCAAATGAGCTCAGGCCCAGAGAAGGCGGCGGCGTTTCTGATGTTGTTGATGTTTGGCTTTCACTTTGCATGGTAGAGATTTAAGTTGCCCTTGTAGATGTAGCGACGAACTGTGTTAACTGACAGTGGTTTTCTGAAGTGTTCCTGAGCCCACGGGGTAAGATCCTTTACACAATGATGTTGGTTTTTAATGCAGTGCCACCTGAGGGGTCGAAGGTCACGGGCATTCAATGTTGGTTTTCAGCCTTGCCGCTTACATGTAGAAAGTTTTCTAGATTCTCTGAATCTTCTGATTATATTATGGACTGTAGATGATGGAATCCCTAAATTCCTTGCAATTGAACATTGAGAAACATTGTTCTTAAACTGTTGGACTACGAGGTCTGTCCAACGTGATTCAAATCCATATAGTTTTTGAAAAAAATAAAAAGGTCTGTTACTTTTCGGACAGACCTCGTATTTTTTCATGCAATGGTTCACAAAGTGGTGATCCTCACCCCATCTTTGCTTGTGAATGGCTGATCCTTTTGGGGATGCTCCTTTTATACCCAATCATGACACCTGGGGAATAGGGTTGCCAACAGTCCCTTGAAAAACGGAATCGTCCCTTATAATGCGTTCCGTATTGACCTGAAACGGGACGCAGTTTGTCCCGTATTTCTGTGAGAATCAAAAAGTCTGTAAAATGTCAATGGAATTGACTGGCGCTTTATATGGAAACTTAAGGTAAATTTGATCCCAGCCTCTCTCCTGCTTTTCACCAATGAGCTGACAGACACGAGTTGACAATACAGAATCACTCTTATCTCATTGGTCGAGGGACATCTGCTCGCAAGAAGATACCGACGTCATGAGCCGACGACGGTTGCTGGACGACAATAACAAAGCAGCATGGCTGATATCGATACGGACACCGACACTGGCACTGCAGATATGCCTACGGACAGCAATGTCTGTAACGTCGTTACTACTCCTCCTAAAAAAAAACAAACAAAAGAATGCAAAAATACAGGGGAGAATGAGAAAAGGAAAATGTCTGGGTGGAAAAGGTGCGCGACAACAGTATTGTTTACTTTTCAGACTTTATTTTTTGCACTTTTTATTACACTAAATATGTAAATGTGCACTGTTACATTGTTTTGGATGATGCAAATTTTCTATTGTTTTTTTGTTAATTCATACAATTTTAAGTTAAGCGCTACAGAGACAGATTTATTTTTAAAGATTTTTTTTTATTTTATGCTTTGAAGCAGGACAGAATGCTCATATTGAAATTGTGAGTGAAAATTTATTTTGCACTAAAAATAAATAGCTAAATAATAATTTCCACGTGTTCATATCAGAACAAATGCATGTATGCATCTACTTAAATTCAGGGTCAAGTCAACAGTCAAATGGTTAAAAATCATTTCACACAGATGCTGGGAAGGGTGAAGGCAATGGTCGGTCGGCCCTGCCGGTGAGGTGTCCCTTATTTATTTTTCAGAGAGTTGGCAACCCTTCTGGGGAATGACACCCAGGTGTCATGGTTAGTTTTACCCTACTGATGATGTGTTGTTTCAGTAGTAATCCTGCTCAGTACGAGAGGAATCGCAGATTCAGACATTTGGTGTATGTGCTTGGCTGAGGAGCCAATGGTGCGAAGCTACCATCTGTGGGATTATGACTGAACGCCTCTAAGTCAGAATCCTGCCTAGACGAAGCGATACCGAAGCGCCGTGGATTTTCGGTTGGCCCCTGATAGCTGGGCCTCCCCGCAGGGGGTGGTCCGGTGAGCAGAGCCGCTCGTGACTGGACTGCCCCTCTCCTCCCACGCAACTCATGTTTGTGGAGAACCTGGTGCTAAATCACTTGCAGATGACCTGATTCTAGGTCAGGGTGTCGTAAGTAGCAGAGCATGACATGAGCACGCTGTGTAGATGTCATGCTACACGCTGGGTGTAGCATGACACCCAGCATGTCCTGGGTCTTCCCCAGGACACGCTGGAGGGACTACATCTCTCGGCTGGCTTGGGAATGCCTTGGGGTTCCCCCGGAGGAGGTGGGGGAGGTGTGTGTGGATCGGGAGGTCTGGGCGGCTTTGCTTGAGCTGCTGCCCCCGCGACCCGACTCCGGATAAAGCGGAAGAAAATGGATGGATGGATGACACTCACAATTAATGTCCTCAGTTCCCAAACGCTTATTGAGTGTTGTTAGAAGGAAAGGTGATGTAACACAGTGGTAAACATACCACTGTCCCAGCTTTTTTGAAACGTGTTGCAGGCATCCATTTCAAAACAAGCAAATATTTGCACAAAAACAATAAAGTTTATCAGTTTGAACATTAAATATCTTGTCTTTGTGGTGTATTGAATTGAATATAGGTTGAAGAGGATTTGAAAATCATTATATTCTGTTTTTAATTTACATTTTACAAAACGTCCCAACTTCATTTGAATTGGGGTTGTATGTCACAGCCACATTCATTCTACGCCATTTACAATTTCAGATATCCAAAACTGCATTCTGAATAGAAAGAATTACAATTATGAATATCCATAATATTAATATTAATATAGATGTACACAACTTACACTATCTTAACAATAAGAAGGTCCTGGGGTCGCTTCCCAATTGGTCATTTATGTGTGGAATTTGCATGTTCTCTTCCTGTTTACATAGGTTATCTGGAAAGGTTTAAAATTTCACATATCTGAAATTCAAATAATGGTAACAATGTGATAGTAGGAAATATCCAAATCTGGTTTTATTTATTTTTTCCCTACAAAGAATTTCACTGCTGTTATATCAAAAATGTACTTATGGGCATTTAAAATTGAAAACCCAAGGCACATGAATGGAATGGACTGAGGATAGAAAAAAGTTAATGTGGACACAATGCACCTGGAACATATTCACAGCGCTTCACTTTTTCCACATTTTATTACAGCCTTATTCCAAAATGGAGTAATTTAATTTTTTCTCCTCAAAATTCTATTCGCAACACCCCATAATAACAGCATTTTTTTTTTGCAAATTTATTAAAACTAAAAACTAAAAACAAACAAAAAAAACCCCCCTAAAAGCTAAAAAAAAAAACTAAAACTAAAAACTAAGGGCTATGCAGTCCCTGTACAACCACAGCAGGAGCTTGGTTCGCATTGCCAGTAGTAAGTCTAACCTGTTTCCAGTGCACGTTGGCCTCTGTCAGGGCTGACCTTTGTCACCGGTTCTGTTCATTAATTTTATGGACAGAATTTCTAGGCACAGTCAGGGTGTAGAAGGAGTCCGGTTTGGGAACCACAGAATCTCATCTCTGCTGTTTGCGGACGATGTGGTTCTGTTGGCTTCGTCAAATCAGGACCTTCAGCATGCACTGGAGCAGTTTGCAGCCGAGTGTGTAGTGTACGGGATGAAAATCAGCACCTCCAAATCCGAGGCCATGGTTCTCGACCAGAAAAAGGTGCCTTGCCCTCTTCAGGTCGGTGGAGTGTCCTTGCCTCAAGTGGAGGAGTTTAAGTATCTCGGGGTCTTGTTCACGAGCAAGGGACGGATGGAGTGTGAGATCGACGGATCGGTGCAGCATCTGCAGTGATGCGGTCACTGTATCGGACCGTCGTGGTGAAGAGAGAGCTGAGTAGGGGGGCAAAGCTCTCGATTTACTGATCGATCTACGTTCCGACCCTCACCTATGGTCATGAGATTTGGCTCATGACCGAAAGAACAAGATCGCGAGTACAAGCGGCCGAGATGAGTTTCCTCCGCAGGGTGGCTGGGCGCTCCCTTAGAGATAGGGTGAGGAGCTCGGTCACTCAGGAGGAGCTCGGAGTTGAGGTGCTGCTCCTCCACACCGAAAGGAGCCAGCTGAGGTGGCTCGGGCATCTTTTTCGGATGCCCCCTGGATGCCAGGCACGTCCCATGGGGAGGAGGCCCCGGGGAAGACCCAGGACACGCTGGAGGGACTACGTCTCTCGGCTGGCTTGGGAACGCCTTGGGGTTCCCCCGGAGGAGCTGGGGGAGGTGTGTGTGGATCAGGAGGTCTGGGCGGCTTTGCTTGAGCTGCTGCCCCCATGACCCGACCCCAGATGAAGCGGAAGAAAATGAATGAATGAATCAAAAAAAAAAAACTAAGAAATCCCATGTACGTAAGTATTCACACCTTTTGCTTATGTTTTTTTTTTATCTTTAGTTATCCAGGTTAGTCCCACTGAGATCAAGATCTCTTTTGCAAGGGAGACCTGGATAATTATAAAGTTTCCAATTCACCTAACCTGCATGTCTTTAAATGTGGGAGGAAACCAGAGCACCAGAGGAAACCCATGCAAACACAGGGAGAACATCATGACCTTCTTGATGTGAGGCAATAATGCTAAGCCACCATGCTGCCTAAATATTTGTGCTGATGTCTGTGCTAATATTAAAGCCTTAATACTTTCCTGATGCAGCAATTACAGCCTCACGTCTTCTTGAATATGATGCCACAAGCTTGGTGCACCTATCTTTGACCAGTTTGGTCCATTCCTCTTTGCAACACCTCTCAAACTCCATCAGGTTGGATGGGGAACGTCGGTGCACAGACATTTTCGGATCTCTCTAGAGATGTTCAGTCGGATTCAGGTCTGGGCTCTGGCTGGGCCACTCAAGGACATTCACACAATTGACCTGAAGCCACTCCTTTGATATCTTGGCTGTGTGCTTAGGGTCACTATCCTGCTGAAAGATGAACCGTCGCCCCAGTCTGAGGTCATAAGCGCTCTGGAGCAGGTTTTTATCCAGGATGTTTCTGTACATTGCTGCATTCATCTTTCCCTCAATCCTGACTCGTCTCCCAGTTCCTGCTGCTGAAAAACTTCCCCACAGCATGATGCCGCCACCACCGTGCTTCACTGTCGGGATGGGGCCTGGTTTCCTCCAAACATGACGCCAAAGAGTTCAGTCTTTGTCGCATCAGACCAGAGAATTTTGTTTCTCCTTGTCTGAGAGTCCTTCAGATGCCTTTAGGCAAACTTCAGGTGGGCTGCCATGTACCTTTTACTAAGGAGTATCTTCAGTCTGGCTACTGTACCATACAGGCCTGATTGGTGGATTGCTGCAGAGATGATTCTTCTCTCTCTATAGAGGAATGCTGGAGGTCTGACAGAGTGATCACTGGGTTCTTGGTCACCTCCTTGACTAAGGCCCTTCTCCCCTGATCGCTCAGTTTAGATGGGCGGTCAGCTCTAGGAAGAGTCCTGGTGGATCTGAATATCTTCCATTTACAGATGATGGAGGCCGCTGTGCTCATTGGGACCTTCAAAGCAGCAGAAATGTTTCTGTACCCTTCCCAAGATTTGTGCCTTGAGACAGTCCTGTCTCAGAGGTCCTCAGACAATTC
Source organism: Thalassophryne amazonica (assembly GCF_902500255.1). Taxonomy (NCBI): domain Eukaryota; kingdom Metazoa; phylum Chordata; class Actinopteri; order Batrachoidiformes; family Batrachoididae; genus Thalassophryne; species Thalassophryne amazonica. Next base: position 125,809,483 of record NC_047108.1, read on the forward strand.
CTTTGACTTCATGCTTGGTTTGTACTCTGACTGTCAACTGTGGGAACTTATATACAGACATGTGTGTGTCTTCCAAATCATGTCCAATCAACTGAATTTACCCCAGGTGGACTCCAATTAAGGTGTAGAAACATCTCAAGGATGATCAGTGGAAACAGGAGGCACCTGAGCTCAGTTTTGAGCTTCATGGCAAAGACTGTTTAATTTTTAATACATTTTCAAAAATAAAAAAAAATAAAAACTTTTTCACATTGTCATTATGGGGTATTGTGTTTGAAGTTTGAGGGGGAAAAATGAGTTTCAGCCATTTTATAAAAAGCTGTGATATAACAAAATGTGGATAAAGTGAAGTGCTGTGAATACTTTCCAATTGCACCATATGAGCCATGTTTATTTATGAGTATCTGCAATATCCATTTTCACCATTAAATATTAAAATGGCTTGCTATAGAGGGAGCTAGTTAAGTGGAATGTTTCATTCATTTATTTTCTATACCTGCTTCATACAATTAAAGGTGACACGGGAGCTGGAGCCCATCCAAGTGGTCATTAGGCGAGAAGTTGGGTATACTAGGATGCCAGTCTATCGCCGGGCTCTGGACTATGTGCTCCTTTAATGTTTTGAAACAGTTGGTGATGGAATAAAACCCATTAGCACAGCACATAATTCTTTTGATACTGTTCTGACTGAAACATGGGTGATACCTGAGCTCCAAAATACTTGGGAAAAGTGTTTTGAGTTTGCCATCACTAACTTGCAGTACAGATGAAAAGTTTTAATATCAGTGGGTAGGTGAAAGTGCACTGATGAGCACAGTGACATGCTCAGTGTTCAACAGGTAGCAGACAAGCTACCACAGACTATATAACCTGCAAATTTTACCATAATCCATTCATCGTCCACTATCCAGACACATCTTTGAAATATAAAGGAAGATAAAGTTTTTTTAGTTTTAAATCTGGAGCTCAAAAGTTAACTACAGTCTTATCCCTTTATGTGTCATTATGTTATCTATTGGGGATTTTCCTGCAGGCTGATCCCTTCTCTGTAGTTTAATGTGGGGCGTGGACTTAGAAGACTCAAAGACTGACAGGAAACAGACTTCAATTTCAGATATTGTACTGAAAGATGCCTTTACTGAACAGAGTTGCTCCAACAGCTTGCAAGCTGCCCTCAGCCAGCGCTCTCTCTACGTCTTCTCCCTGCAATAGACCCTGCACCCAGATGTGCTGGGCGTTGTGCATGGATCAGTGGAGCTATGTGATTGGTTGAAAAGTGTTGTATATGACCTTTATTTTCAGGTGACCTGCTTACATTGTACAGTAGTGTTCAGATTAATAGTAGTGCTATGTGACTAAAAAGATGAATCCAGGTTTTGAGTATATTTCTTATTGTTACACGGGAAACAAGGTACCAGTAGATTCAGTAGATTCTCACAAATCCAACAAGACCAAGCATTCATGATATGCACACTCTTAAGGCTATGAAATTGGGTTATTAGTAAAAAAAAAAGTAGAAAAGGGGGTGTTCACAATAATAGTAGTGTGGCATTCAGTCAGTGAGTTCGTTAGTTTTGTGGAACAAACAGGTGTGAATCAGGTGTCCCCTATTTAAGGATGAAGCCAGCACCTGTTGAACATGCTTTTCTCTTTGAAAGCCTGAGGAAAATGGGACGTTCAAGACATTGATCAGAAGAACAGCGTAGTTTGATTAAACAGTTGATTGGAGAGGGAAAAACTTCTACACAAGTGCAAAAAAATTATAGGCTGTTCATCTACAATGATCTCCAATGCTTTAAAATGGACAAAAAAACCAGAGACGTGTGGAAGAAAATGGAAAACAACCATCAAAATGGATAGAAGAATAACCACAATGTCAAAGGCTCACCCATTGATCAGCTCCAGGATGATCAAAGACAGTCTGGAGTTACCTGTAAGTGCTGTGACAGTTAGAAGACGCCTGTGTGAAGCTAATTTATTTGCAAGAATCCCCCACAAAGTCCCTCTGTTAAATAAAAGACGTGCAGAAGAGGTTACAATTTGCCAAAGAACACATCAACTGGCCTAAAGAGAAATGGAGGAATATTTTGTGGACTGATGAGAGTAAAATTGTTCTTTTTGTGTCCAAGGGCCGCAGACAGTTTGTGAGACGACCCCCAAACTCTGAATTCAAGCCACAGTTCACAATGAAGACAGTGAAGCATGGTGGTGCAAGCATCATGATATGGGCATGTTTCTCCTACTATGGTGTTGGCCCTATATATCACATAGGTATCATGGATCAGTTTGGATATGTCAAAATACTTGAAGAGGTCATGTTGCCTTATGCTGAAGAGGACATGCCCTTGAAATGGGTGTTTCAACAAGACAAATGACCCCAAGCACACTAGTAAATGGGCATAATCTTGGTTCCAAACCAACAAAATTAATGCCTCACAGATGTGAAAAAAATCATGAAAAACTGTGGTTATACAACTAAATACTAGTTTAGTGATTCACAGGATTGCTAAAAAAGCAGTTTGAACGTAATAGTTTTGGGTTTGTAGCGTCAACAGCAGATGCTACTATTATTTTGAACACCCCCTTTTCTTTTCTTTTTTACTAATAGCCCAATTTCATAGCCTTAAGAGTGTGCATATCATGAATGCTTGGGCTTGTTGGATTTGTGAGAATCTACTGAATCTACTGGTACCTTGTTTCCATGTAACAACAAGAAATATACTCAAAACTTGGATTAATCTTTTTAGTCACATAGCACTACTATTATTCTGAACACTACTGTACATCTGAAACGGTATATGTCAAATCAAAGCTGTGTTTTGTCTGTGTAGTGTGGTAAGCAGAGGACAGTATGCATCATGGCATCCCAGAGGAGATACGAGGTTATATACTGTCCAACATCTCCTTTAATTTGGCAAAGTTACAGGATAATAGCATTTAACCGAACCCTCACTCATTCATTGACATTTCTGCTATTCAAGCCAAGCTGTTACCAGTGCAGGAAGGAGAAAAAGACCTTGTTCAGCACAGAACTGAATAAATATAATTAAAGTAAAAGAACTGTTGATCAGGAGCTGATTACAGAAACACGTCTGATTACATGTGGGAAAAACACAATACATGATACGGTGACAATATACAAACTTTATTCAAACACACTTTCAAATTTGAACAATGTTCAGTAGGATTTACCAAAATTTTAATTGATTTAAAAATTCAAACTGGACACAGTAGAAAAGCTTACGTATGAATACCACATTATTTCAAAAATATCTGCATAGCCAGAAAAGAGAATCATAAAGCCCCACAGAAACACCAAACTGGCTTATAAACAAGGCTGCATATAGAGATTAAAATTTTTGTGCACTTTTTCCCTGTAATTTTGCTCAAACATTCCTTGAGATTGACCAGGAAAAGAAGAGGACAGTGCCAGATGACCTGACTACAAGCATCAGTGCATTCTTCATGGCAAAACATATGCTCGCAGTACACAAACACACACACACACAAAAAGTAGACACCAAGCTTCTTAGAAATGTGAATGAAGTCATTTTGTACAACCACCATGTGCAGCAGCAGCACATGCATCGTGTTTGTTCAGAAAAGCAGAAATGTCTGGATCCTGAATGGAATGACCAGCGTTTGTTTACCTGCATGTTTACAAGCCTCTGAAGCAACACCAGAAGCATGTTAACAAGTTTAGTGACATAAACATTTGTGGTTCTAATTGCAACATGAAAATGTGCAATCCTGGTAGAGGATTACTATAAAAAAAATAAAATGAAAAATAAAATAAAGTAAAAACATTTCCGTCCTCAAACCTAAGTGGAGATATGCTCAACAGTGTCCTATTACTGTGCGAATGTTACAACCACCCTTGAAATGGATAAAAATTTTAAGTTTTTTTTCCCCCCAATGCCAGAAAATTAAAGCTACAATGTGTAGGAACTAAGTGTTTATTTGCAGGAACAAAATGTATATTACCCATAACTGTCAGTGTGTAATTAATTACTGGCAACAATAAATCAATGCATTTTCATGAGTTTAAAATGAGTCCTGCATATCTATGTAGGCGTGAGCCCCCTTATGGAGGGCACCATGTTGTACCACATTTATGAAGTCACCCAAAAGGGGCATACTTACTACACCTTTGGCAGTGCAGTTGGAAAACTTAAGATAAATCAGTGGTTACTCCCCTGTACAGTGTTTACTGGCTACTAGTGCAGGTTAACAACTTTAAGACCCCTCATTTTTGTGAAATGGACAATCATACACATTGCTCAACACAGAAGATGACAAGACAGCATGACTCCCCATCACCAAAAAAGGAAAAATGTGAAACAAAAATTGTGACCAGCGAAGGCATAATGCAATCTGCACCCTCACCACTAGATGGCAGTAAATTCTACAGACTGTAGCTTTAAATGTGAATTTCTGTTCCAACAAAAATAAAACGCTGGATTTGTTTTTAATTTCATGAAACTAAACAGTAATCAAATAAGCTTTATTTTGAAATTAACTGCAAAAAACAAAATTGTCAAAACGGAGTTGCCTATGATTTCCCAATAACACATTCATTCATTCATTCATTCATTCATTTTCTACCGCCTAGTCCAATTAAGGGTCGCGGGGAGCCGGAGCCTATCCCCCCAATAATACAATAATAGCAATAATCTATTTCAGTAGAAGCCGATTCATCTTTAAACTGCAGGGGACTAAAATAATTTTGCATTTTTTAAAAGGTGAATAGCAGTTACACCATTTATTTTTTAGTACTTCTTCGTAAATATTATTTAAATTGGCTTTCATAACTGTCCAAAGGTTTACTGACAGTGAGCACATTTCAAATATGCTTTTAACTTTTGCACATTCCCGTATATTTCAGCTATAATTCCCCCCCCCCAAAACAAAAACCCCAAAACCCAATCCACCTTGGTAATAAAAAATGATTCTGTAATATATATATTTGTCATTATTGTCAGCTGTTATTTTACCCCCCCACCCCAACACAAAAAAGTACCATATACATTAATGTTTAGAAAGTTAGACCAAGAGCAAACTATTGAGATACTTTAAGAGAAATAAATTATAAAGATGATATATGTACAAAATATTAGCATAAGGATTATTTACAATTAATTTCAAGATGCCAAATTATTGTTTTTAATATATAATGTATGAGAAGGCATTCTGGTCTGCCCCCTACAGGCTGTAAGAAGACATAACCAGCACACGATTTTTCAAAAAAATATATACCAATAATCTCCAGTGTAATATTTTACTCAAAAATGTGTTGATTATAGATGTTTTAAAAAGAATTAGAACAGATTTTCTTTTTTATATTAGTGAAGAACAAAACTGAAAGTCAACATGATTTACTTGATTTTAATTTGTGAGACAAAACCTGCACCTTGAAGATATGCTGGTCAGGTGCAAGATTTGCAAAACAGTGGATTATCCTTTGAACAGAACAACATAACCCCTCATTTCCCCAACTCAAACTTCACTGTACGAAAAGTTCAGAGTAGTAAAATACACTTTGACACAGTAGAAGAGAGTAGAAAAGGGTCTTCGTTGGCACAAAACAAACAAATAAAAAAAAAACAAAAAAAACAACAACCTTGCAGCAGGATTCGAGTCTTTTCCATCCTGAGGTGACTCATTTGTGATCAGTAGCCATTTGTATGCAATAAAAGTCACAAAAATAAAACGCCTCCTCATTGTGGTGGTGAAACGTGTGTCGGTCACAGTGATGAACTGATTCATCCAGAGTGGTTGGCCAGCGGGACTAACACATCGGGGAATCAAAGCCAGAGGACACCTCACAGCAAAACATAACCTTGGGCATAAAGTACACGTATAATTATTCACCCAGCAACTTCCAGTTGATCCATAAATCAAACAGCTGTTTGGCAAATCTGACAATTGGAAGACCGTCTGAGCACAAAGAACATCTCGCCAACAACATTGTAATAATAACAACAACAATGATAATAATAATAATAATAATAATAATAATAATAAGAAGAAGAAGAAGAAGAAGACAACCACTGGGGGATATTTGCATCCAGCGATCATCAGTTGGACTTTCATGCTTCGTCCACATGCGGTCTTAGTTGTTGCAATTTTACTGATCAACTACAAGATTAGTCAGAGAGTTGATAGAGGGAGAACACGTCGGGAATTTACATCGTAATGGCACCTGACAAAAACTAGGTAGGTAGATAATCTTGTTTGGCTGAATAGGGTGTAGTCTGGGAAGCAAAGAACTTAACATTGTACAATAAACAACTCTAAATAAAGACATATTAGTCCCCTTTGTTTGGAATAATCCCTCAGAGCAGACAAGCCAGAAAGTCTGAATTACTGACTGTCGTTTAAGTCCTAAAGCCCTCAGTTGCCACAAAGGTGATCATGACTATATCCAGGATCTTGTTCGTTTTCTACCCGGTTACAGGTTTTCTCCGGGCTGGTACTGAGGCTCCGTGGAGGTGAAATAATCCTCCAAGAAGCTCTGCAGGTACTCAAAAGTGGGCCGCTCTTCTGGTTCTTTTCTCCAGCAGGTCAGCATCAACTCGTGCATGGATTCAGGGCACTCAGCCGGGCACGGCATCCGGTAGCCTCGTTCCACCTGGTCCAGCACTTCCCGGTTCACCATACCTGATGGAGAGATATGATATTCATCACATGCAAAAATCACATGAATGTTTCCTCGTGACTAACAGACTTTCATTCATACAGTAATTTGCAAAGGTATTGGTGTCCACCCACTCCTTTTTTTTTTTTTTTTGTAATACAACCCATAATATACATCGATTTTTATATAATCCGACCTACGTGGGAAGGAATATTCTTTAAAAAAAAGAAACTAACTAAATGGTCCACACATATTCACCCTCTTTGCTACGAAGGCCCAAACACTACTAACTAAGTAAAACACGACTTTCAGAGCCAGTTTTCTTTTGAGAAGTCAGGGAATGGATACATAAACATTCCCAAGTCACTGAATATATCTTGGGGTTAATTTACATCAACCATTAAGAAAAACAAACTGTCTGGTAAACCTGCCTGGAGTACACAGTTCTCAAAAACTGAATGACTGTACAAGAAGGAGACCAGTGTGGGAAGCCATCAGATCCACTCTGAAGGAGTTATAGGCTTTATGTTGCTGTGACTGGAGAAACTGAACAGTGCAACTTTTTGTCTGTCTGCTCATCAGATGAAATAGCTTCATATGAATAGAACAGAAGAAGGATTTTCTTCAAAATGTGAAATTTCAGCTCCACTTTTGCACCATGACACTCTGACTGGTGGGGCAACAGACAAAAGTTGCACTTTGCGCAGTTTCTCCAATCACAGCCACAGAAGCATATAACGCCTTCTGAGTTGTCATGGGTACAAATAAAGTCTGGGACCGTTTGGTAAATCTGTCTGGAGAAGGCAATTCTTAAGAACTGAGTGACTGTGTAAGAAGGAGACTAGTGAGGGAAGCCAACAAGACACACATGCACAAGCCTGTAACTGGAGAAACTGCGCATCATGCAACTTTTACCCATTTCATCACCACTCAGATCTTCATGGTGGAGTGGCACATAGAAGGATTTTAATTTAAGAAAACAGATCAAATCTAGGCTCATGTGTCCAGTGCATTGTCTGGGTAACTGGAGATGAAATTTAAAGTCTTGTCTTTGAGGAAAATCCCTCCCACTCTAACATGAAGCTGTTTAACTGGTGATGCAAAAGATAAAAGTTGCATTATTCACAGTCTCACCAAATCACAGCCACAGAAGCCTGGAACTCTTTCAGAGTTGTCACAGGTGTCTTGATGGCTTCCTTCACTGGTCTCTTTCTTGCATGGTCACTCGGTTTTTGATAACTGCTGTGACTGATGTCCAAAACATCTTCAGTGATTTGGAAATCTTCATGTATCCTTCTCCTGGCTTGTAAAACTGGTTGTAAAAGTCATGATTGGCATGACTTACTGTGATTGATAGGACCGTCATTGTAAAGGGAATAAATACTTTTGCCAGGTACTGTAAAGCCTTTCCAAGCTGTGGAAACATGACGTCAGTATCTCAGGGTTGAAGCTGAGATAACAGCAATATATGCTCGTGTTGAAACCACTAATTCCTACATAGACCCTGAAGCCCCTTGGTGCTGGTACTACAACTCCCCCATGGATGGGACACCAGTCCAACGCAGGATACTTGCCCAGCTGAGGCCAGTGCACATTTACATCTGGGTGGACTGGGATGATGCAGACGAAGTGTCTTGTCCAAAAACACAGACAGGCAATGTAACAGGGAATCTGGTAACCCAACTCCTTACACCACTGAGCTCCTGCTCTGCACTGAAACAAGACCTGAACAGGTGAATCCTTGCCTGGGTAGGGTACTCGGCCTTTAGTGGCCAGTTCTGTCAGCAGGATCCCAAATGACCAGACATCAGATTTAATGGTGAAGCGGCCGTACAGAGCAGCCTCGGGAGCCGTCCACTTGATGGGAAACTTGGCTCCTGGAAAGACCAGATTTAACAAAATATTCAAAACGAGCTGATTGAACAATTATACAAAAACTCTCCTCTCCTGGGTGGCTAAAGTCTATGCAGGCTAAAGCCACCTTGACTCTTGCACAAATTTGATCCACGCACTTGCGTGCCAATGAGTCAACTCATTGTAGATGGTTTGTAAACTGCACGAGGCCCTGTGTGCAATGACACGCAGTGTTTGTGAATAGGTTGTGCAATGTTAAGTAGTTCACACAAAAGGCATGAAATTTATGCATGCCTGAAATTTTGAACATTTAAGTCTTGCACAGTCCACGATGAATTTACTCATTAGCATGCAAGCTTGCGCGCCAGTGCAGGGATAAAACTCGTGCAAGTGTCAAGGTGGCTTAACTGCAGCTCTTTTGGACAGCAGAGTTACATGAGTGGAAGCGCCACCCTGTGGTCTTACCCTGCCTGGCGGTATATTCATTATCCTCAATGAGACGAGCCAGACCGAAATCAGCCACTTTGCACACCAGGTTATCTCCCACCAGGATGTTCGCGGCTCTGAGGTCTCTGTGCACATAGTTCATCCTCTCCACGTAAGCCATCCCTGAGGCGATCTGCGGAAGACGCACAGCCAAATGATCGCCTTTAGCAAAGGAAGTCATTTTCTATAAATGGCAATTTGATGAGAAATTCAATTCTCAAACAGCAAAGCAGCAAAATGTTTCGTGCTGACCTGTGAGGCCATGTCGACCAGCTGGGGGAGGCGGAGCATCTTACCCATGTCACCTTTCAGGAAGTCCAGTAAGCTACCTGTTAGCAGAGACACACATTACAGTAATATTATACAATCAGCGATGGATCTGCACCTGTAGCAGTTTAATGGTAAAGTATGATTTATATGTCTGAAAAAAACCCCTCAAACTCAAGGTTTTGAACTGGTTTAAAGAACAAAAACAAAAATCTGAAGTAATTGATATATCACTAGGAATAAAAATGAAAGCAGAAATTTATTTTAAAATGTTCTGTAACAAGGGTTTAATTTTTGTTTGTTTTGAAAAATGACAACTGGTTAATAACATTGTTTGTTCTGTTGCTTACAAAGTAAATTTCTCTTTTTGCTGGCAATAACTTGGTGTTGAGGTCACTTCCTGACTGGTCCCTGCCTCCTCCACTAGGGTGGAAATGGAAGTCGGTGTCGCGACCGAATCAGTCCCCCCTACCTTCACTGCGTATGCGTCATTTCAGTGCGTCATCATCGTCATTTCTAAGCGTCAGCTGCGATCCACCGATTATCACCTTGTTTCTGTTTAAAACTGACTGATTTAAGAGGTTTTACTTTGTCATCCGATATTTAATAATTACATTATTTGCTTTGATCGCTGTGGCTGTAGACAGTCAGACTCGGAGTCAGTCTCAAACATGCTGCTGTGGTCCCAAATGACACATGCACAGTGAAGGCAGGGCAGACCAATGTTTAGGGGAGACCATTCAGTCAGCGACACTGGTGTAGCAGACTGAACGGTCCGCCCCTAAAAATCGATCCGCCTTTTGCATCTGTGCAAAAGGTAAATATGTATTTTATTATTTATTTTCATTTTATTAACTACTGATTTTTTTTGTTTATTTGTGTAGCACTTTTATGGTGTTAAAATGCAATATGAATAAAATGATTAATTATTTATTATGAATATTATGCTGTGTATCTTATCCATCAACTTTATCAGCGTTTGATGGACATACTAACATGTAAAGAAAAATAATGTTGGAAATGGGATGGTGTGACTACGTGCCACTTCTGGCGAATTGGCAAATCCGAAGGTGAGAATTTGTACAAGTTTGGGCTGTATTGCTTGTTTATTGAAATCAGCTGGTTTGGTTTTGTCTCTAACAGTCAGCTGATAACTATCATAGCCTGGAACGATGAGATTTATACACCAAGCTGACCTGAGTTGAATCACTGAACATTAAATTGACTTTATTGACGAGTCTGACTTCTTTGAAAAGTGTAAGTCCCTTCAACTTCTCCCTTGTCTCCCCAATAAGGACCACAGCAAATCCAAGGTGGAACTGCAGGTTGATTTGGCATGTTTTACGCTGGTTGACCTTCCTGACGCAACTCCACATTACACAGAGAATAATCAGGGTTGGCACTGAACCAGATACCTTCCACCGCACTTAACCGCAAGCCCCCCCCCCCCCCCCCCCCCCCCCCCCCGCGCGCGCCTAATGGCTGCTGCTGAAGTGGTTCCTGTAAAACGTGTATCAAGCCTTCTCTGACCTTGTCCCATGTACTCAGTGACGATGTAGATCGGTTCCTCGGACACCACAGCATACAGCTGCACCAGCTTCTCATGTCTCAGTTTCTTCATGACCTGGGCTTCCTGCAGGAAGGCCTCAGGCGACATGGTGCCGGGCTTCAGAGTCTTAATGGCCACACGTGTCGTACCATTCCATGTTCCTGGAAACAAAATTTCCAGATAAATAAAGTCACGTATCAGTGGTGACTTCCAGAACACAACTTATCAGGTTCTACTCTTAACCATGTGAAGTAAGTCTAAAAAGTACAGATACAGATTGCAACAAATGCTGTCTAAAGAAGGGCTTTTAGACAAGAAAACGGATTAAATCTAAGCTTGTGCCTTTGGTCAAACTGCAGCTGAGTTTTTTTTTTTTTTTTTAAGAAAGTCCTGCTTGTCACTAAACGACAAATCACGATGCTGTGAGCGGTGATGCAACAGTCAAAACACATACATACATACACACACAGATTTGGAAATGCTCATGAATCTGTCTCCTGACTTATGGAAAGGAAATGTGAGATGGAAGTGATGATTTACTATAAATAATTATGTCCAGCATCTATAGATTAAAAGCCAAGTGACCTATGTGTGTGTCTGTATGAGTGCGTGCACGGAGAAACTGGGGAGAGCTGACATTTACCGTCTGGTATGTTAATGTATTTAGATCAAGGATGAACAGCCCCAAAACGGAACATTGATAGGACAAATATTTTTGGAGAAATTATAGATATTACATAACAGTGAATAATGGATATTGATAATTACATTCTGGACTCACACACCATTCCAAATCATTACAGAAACTTAGCATAATTTATTACCATCCTTGAAAAATATCAGCTGCCTATTTTACAAACACTACCCAATCTAGAGCCCATGGATCCCCACGGGCAACATGCTAGCTTATATATATATATATATATATATATATATATATATATATATATATATATATATATATATATATTTCTTTTTTTTCATAAAAGCATTTTTTTTCAATCACTTTGAAATTTTCATATCAACATTTTACAAAATTGGGTTTTTTGCATTTATTTCTGAGCATATTTCAAAAATGTGTACTTAAAATATAGGGATGCTGCTAATTTTGACCACAACTGTAATAACACAACAGCTTAGCTATACTCGTACAAGGTAAAATCTTCCAAATAAAACAAGGGATATTCATTTTGGAGCAGATGAGCTGATTGTGTTTTTATGTCACTCAAGAGGAAACCTCATTTTTGGGTTGAATTGTATTGTCAATTTAGATCACAGATACTCCGATGGGCACTGAGCAGGTTTGAGGCGGAGAGTGAAGCAGCCGGGATGAGAGTCAGCATCAAAATCTGAGACCACAGCCCTCTTTTGGAGAACGGGGGATTGTCTCCTCTGGGTCAGGGGAGAGTTACTGCCCCAAGTGGAGGAGTTTCAGAATGGTGTGGTCTCGTTTACAAGTGGGGGTAAATTGGAGCAGGAGATTGATAGACAGATCGGGGTGCCTGGAAGACCTCCTTTGGGACATCTTCCAGGCACGTCCGACCGGGAGGAGGCCCTGGGGAAGACCCAGGACATGCTGGAGAGATTATATTTCCCAGCTGGCTTGGGAATACCTTGGGATCCTCTGGGAAGAGTTATAGGACTTGGCCGAGGATAGGGAAGTGTGGGAGAGCTGCCTGCTCTGCTGCCACCGCGACCCAAATAAGGAGCGGAAAATGAATGAATATATTGTAGCAGTGCTGCACATTAGTGTTAATATTTGCACCAGAGGTACGTCAGGCAGCACTGACACTGGCGTCATTATGCTACATGCATAAATTTGCATTAGTATTTGTATTCTGTCAGCTGCATCTGTCGTGTTGACGTGTGGAGAACAGATATTTAACCTGTAGTTTCCTAATACATATTAGATAGCGTCACATGACTTTCACTACAATATTATCTCACCTCATGTATGAGTCAGATGCAATAGACAAAGTCTAGCTGATTGGTAAAGAGATGGATGTGCACCACTTACCCATCCAGACCTCCCCGAAGCAGCCCTGTCCGAGTTTGAGGTCAAGATGCAACGACTCTCTGGGAATCTCCCAGGCATCCTTGGCTAAGCCCTGAGTCTGAGGCTTCAGCACCGGACAAATGTCTGTTAGACCGTGACAGAGCCCATCAGCGTGCTCTGAGAAGATCACATGAGAAGAGAACGCGCTCGAGTCAGACTCATCGAAAACATCCAAGCGGCTTCAACAAGGAAAAGGATGGCTTTGGCCTTCTGCCTAATTCAACAACAACAACTTCGAGATGGAATAAAAGAGCAGCACGGCGTTCACACGGACTCACTGCGGTAGTGTTCGACGAGCCGCTGTAGTGTGTTGAACTGCGTGCGTGACGTGATGTAGAAGCCGCCGCTGTCCAGCTTCCTGATTTTGTAGTGCTTCACGTTCAGCCCTTTGGTGTTGTCATAGTCCAGCACAGACAGACAGTAGGCACCTGGAGACAGACCGGAACAGCAGGTAGGAGAACCAGTGACAACCGACATTTTAGCAACTTTGCACACAACAGCTGTCAGTAATGTCATTTATGTTCACTATAGATTCAAGCAGAAATGAGTGTGTGTGTGTCTGCAAAGAGCTAACAGAGGTAGCAAAGTGCATCCATCCATCTTCTGAATAGTGCAGCAAATAACTGAAACAACACTTCACATGGTAATACAAGCACCAAATCCAGCACACATCCTCCTTAGACATTACTCTTTGGGAAAAGAAAAAAAAAAAGACGGGCCACTTGAATTTTCAATAGGCGGCCACGTAGGGGTCAAGTGAAGAATTACACAGGGGTTAAAATATAATTTTACAGTAGGTCTACTCACCATACAGGAAAACCCCAGAGATGGTTGGTCAAATTCAAAATCCTGATTAAAGCCACCTATTTTTCTTAGAAATGTCAGAGGGTCATAGAAAAGAAATTATGGCATCGCTTTGGCAATCTATAGCTCATAGTTCATAACTCCAGCGTGTTTGGGGCGTATCTAATGAAACGTTGCTATTTACACGGCCTGTAATCTGAAGTAAATTCTGAGGGTGCCAAGGAAAGTTTGGTTAGTCGAGGTGCTTTCAATGCAACATGAATTATACTCAACAAAAATATAAACGCAACACTTTTGGTTTTGCTCCCATTTTGTATGAGATGAACTCAAAGATCTAAAACTTTTTCCACATACACAATATCACCATTTCCCTCAAATATTGTTCACAAACCAGTCGAAATCTGTGATAGTGAGCACTTCTCCTTTGCTGAGATAATCCATCCCACCTCACAGGTGTGCCATATCAAGATGCTGATTAGACACCATGATTAGTGCACAGGTGTGCCTTAAACTGGTACACGCTGTCGTATACGCCGGTCCAGAGCATCCCAAACATGCTCAATGGGTGACATGTCCGGTGAGTATGCCGGCCATGCAAGAACTGGGACATTTTCAGCTTCCAAGAATTGTGTACAGATCCTTGCAACATGGGGCCGTGCATTATCCTGCTGCAACATGAGGTGATGTTCTTGGATGTATGGCACAACAATGGGCCTCAGGATCTCGTCACGGTATCTCTGTGCATTCAAAATGCCATCAATAAAATGCACCTGTGTTCTTCGTCCATAACAGACACCTGCCCATACCATAACCCCACCGCCACCATGGGCCACTCGATCCACAACATTGACATCAGAAAACCGCTCACCCACACGACGCCACACACGCTGTCTGCCATCTGCCCTGAACAGTGTGAACCGGGATTCATCCGTGAAGAGAACACCTCTCCAACGTGCCAAACGCCAGCGAATGTGAGCATTTGCCCACTCAAGTTGGTTACGACGATGAACTGGAGTCAGGTCGAGACCCCGATGAGGACGACGAGCATGCAGATGAGCTTCCCTGAGATGGTTTCTGACAGTTTGTGCAGAAATTCTTTGGTTATGCAAACCGATTGTTTCAGCAGCTGTCCGAGTGGCTGGTCTCAGATGATCTTGGAGGTGAACATGCTGGATGTGGAGGTCCTGGGCTGGTGTGGTTACACGTGGTCTGCGGTTATGTGGCTGGTTGGATGTACTGCCAAATTCTCTGAAACGCCTTTGGAGACAACTTATGGTAGAGAAATGAACATTCAATACACGAGCAACAGCTCTGGTTGACATTCCTGCTGTCAGCATGCCAATTGCACGCTCCCTCAAATCTTGCGACATCTGTGGCATTGTGCTGTGTGATAAAACTGCACCTTTCAGAGTGGCCTTTTATTGTGGGCAGTCTAAGGCACACCTGTGCACTAATCATGGTGTCTAATCAGCATCTTGATGTGGCACACCTGTGAGGTGGGATGGATTATCTCAGCAAAGGAGAAGTGCTCACTATCACAGATTTAGACTGGTTTGTGAACAATATTTGAGGGAAATGGTGATATTGTGTATGTGGAAAAAGTTTTAGATCTTTGAGTTCATCTCATACAAAATGGGAGCAAAACCAAAAGTGTTGCGTTTATATTTTTGTTGAGTGTAGATCAGATCAGTTACTCTTTCAGACCTTTGTAAATTTGAATTTGACGCATTGCAAATTATTGGGCGAGCTGAAAGGAGGAATACTGACTGTGCTGAATGCTTGGTCTCCAAAATAATGGTCAAGTAAGGTCGAGTTCTATTAGACTCTATGGTATGTTACCATTTCAAACTGTTTCTTTTTAAAACCAGTAATTTGCATCTGTTTTTACCAAAATTGGAGCAGCTTTGATTTTGAACCCTGCACAAACTGGAAATGACCTGTGTCATAAGATTCAGTCATAGTCTAAACTATACCTTTTAGGAATCTTTATGATCAGATAAATAATGTGGTATATTTGTCATTCTAATCCAATTACATTTTTTTCCACAAACCTGATTGGTTAATCGTGTGAGATGTCAGACCGTATAATATCGGGTGTAAGGTTGAAAAATATTCAACTGTTTCATATTTAATGTATCACTCTGCACCCTGACTGACCGCGCGCACTCCAGATGTCGATAACGGTGCTGTTAGCTGAGCGCGAGAGAAAGTCGCATACTGACGACGATGCCGAAGTAGGTGAATTTAAGCTACCATACGAAAGTATGGGACAGAATTACTGTTTGACATTTGATGTATTACTCTGCTCCCTGACCGCTGTTGGAGCGACGCTGCCTCACGGTAAGCCTCGCCGACTGAATTACCTACAGAAAAATAAACCATGCAAACAATGGAATTAGATTAGAATGGGAATAACCTCCTTATGTCTGATGATTTGCGGACGTTCAAACTGAATTATGGTGTTGAAAATATCCATTTGAGCACTTGGGAGGAGCTCGGAGCCGAGTCGCTGCTCCTCCGCGTCGAAAGGAGTCAGTTGAGGTGGCTCGGGCATCTTTTCCGGATGCCCCCTGGACGCCTCGCTGGAGAGGTGTTCCGGGCACGTCCCATTGGGAGGAGGCCCCGGGGAAGACCCAAGACACGCTGGAAGGATTGCATCTCTCTGCTGGCTTGGGAACGCCTTGGGGTTCCCCCGGAGGAGCTGGGGGAGGTGTGTGTGGATCGGGAGGTCTGGGCGGCTTTGCTTGAGCTGCTGCCCCCGCGTCCCGACTCTGGATAAAGCGGAAGAAAATGGATGGATGGAAATATCCGTTTGACTGGGTCCACTAACACGTCACCACTAAAACTCCTTTTTAAAGCTCAATTTGCAGCCTTATAACCAGCATGAACATCCGAAAATCATCAGACACAGAGTTATTCCCTAAATATGATTGAACCATTTTTAAATGTTGACGCCTGTGTATCCTTCACTGACTCCTACTTGGCTGTAGCTGCCACCCTGGAATGGTCACCATTCATTTTGTGTAGGTTATGGAATGCCAAGGCTGGAATGTAATTTTGTCCTCTTAAATGGTACCAAAAATCTGTTTGGCCCAAGGACCATCGTGCTGTAACATGGCAGCCTCCACAAGGGGGCTCCCTTCCCATGTAGATATAAAGGGCTCATAAAAACACAAGGATTCATTGCAGGTGGTTAACAAATTAAAAAAATAGTTATAAATGGAATACTCTAGTTTTTGCTCATGAACACCCCTAAACCCTGCATACTTTAGCTTTAAAGAAATGTTTACAAAATTGTAATGTACATGTTGTAATACCCAATAAAACCTGCACAACAGTTTTCATGCAAACGACCAGACAAACTGACCATATGGAGGAAAAATAACATTTCCTGGATAATATTGATGTTGCACCACTAGAGGGCAGCATCATAAAACAGAAAAAGCTGAGTAACTGTCAGCGTCTGAGGGGCTCTAGGTGATGCTGAAGGGCGATATGGCCCATGGCTGCACAGTCCTCATCCTCAGATCCACACTGACCTAATTCTGTCTCTCTCAGCCACCCACCCAAATCCTCCCACTGCTCCTGCTCACACGTCTCCACCAACCAGCTCGTTTCCCCTTCAGCTCTTCCCACCCTGTCCCTTTTTTCCTCATTCTGTGAAGAGCTCAAACATGTACATTCATGTTCATATCCTGTCAACAGTCAACGGGAATCCTGTGTTACATGCACATATATCACATGCACACATAGCTGATGGAGCCATGCAGGGCGGCGGCAACAAACCGAGCTGCTGTGCAGATGTTTGCACACTCACCTTTGGTGGTCTCACTCTCCCTCACCAGGAAAGTCCCTCTCCTGTTCTCTAAACTTAGCAGGAGCCTCTCGGAGTCGCGGCGTGTGATTCTGCCAAAGTACCACCTAGATAGAAAACACGGGGCACATGGGAAAAGGTTGGTGAGGGGATGAAGATGTGTGTGTGGGTGAATGAAGAGGAAACAGAGATGATCTTTGTAATTCTGCGTTTGCATGCCCTGTTCACAGCGATTACTGCAGTGCGTCTGCTTACCTGGACTCTAACGTCAGTCTGAGATGACTAGTGGGAAAGGTGAGAAATGCAGGTGTTATAAAAAGTTAGTTTGTGTGATATCCTGTATGAGCAAGCGTTAGTGATTAAAACATGCACACCTTCAAAATAAAATAAAAAGCTGTAGTAATATAGAGAGCCAGTTATCTCCACTGAGGAAGTTTTCACAACATAGTTTTCTGTCAGCAACAACCTTTTTATGAAATGTGGCTTCCACATGGAATATAAGCCAATAAACCTTGGGATGGACTTTAAAAAAAGAAGAGGAGGTGTGGCCTTCAGATGTCGGTGGAGAGATGGTGGATGAAGTGCCAGCAGCTCACGCACCACAAGCAGTTAATCAGTGGTCCAACTTCTACAGAGGCCTGTCGTGAGCTGCAATTTATTTATTTATTTTTGACACACCACGATCTGGAAGAGAGAACTGATCCAATGAGATCTGACACAACTAAGAGCAGGAGAATTGGACCTTTAATGGCTAAATGAACCGGTGTGATAAATGGAGTGAAAGAGTAGCAGAGGAACTCTGAGGCACATTTTCATTTATTTTACATCTGAAAATTAAATAAAAAAATTTTTAATCCCCCCTAGCTGTAAGGCAGAGAAGAGGTGGACTAGGGTACCTCATCAGTGTGTGTGTGCCAGTCACACTTTCAAATGCACTCCCATTCGGGGTCGCCACAGCAGATCAATTGTTTCCATCTCACCCTGTCCTCTGTATCTTCCTCTGTCACACCAACCACCTGCATGTCCTCCCTCAGCACATCCATAAACGTCCTCTTTGGTCTCCCTCTTCTCCTCCTGCCTGGTGGCTCCATCCTCAGCATCCTTCTCCCTATATACCCTGGGTCCCTCCTCTGCACATGTCCAAACCATCTCAATCTCGCCTCTCTGACTGTCTCCAAACCGTCACACCTGAGCTGTCCCTCTGATATGTTCATTTCTAATCTTGTCTATCCTCATCACTCTCAAAGAAAATTGCAGCATCTTCACCTCTGCCACCTGTCTTTTGTTTGTGCCACCGTCTCTAACCCTTCCAACATAGCTGGTCTCACTACACTTTGGAAAACCTTCACTCCTTCAGATATCCTTCTGTCACTAATCACTCCTGCCACCTTTCTCAACCCTGCCCACACCCTTTTTTCACCTCTCTACCACACTCTCCATTACTTTGGATTGTTCAATCAATCAATCAATCAATTTTTTTATATAGCACCAAATCACAACAAACAGTTGCCCCAAGGCGCTTTATATTGTAAGGCAAGGCCATACAATAATTATGTAAAACCCCAACGGTCAAAACGACCCCCTGTGAGCAAGCACTTGGCTACAGTTGGAAGGAAAAACTCCCTTTTAACAGGAAGAAACCTCCAGCAGAACCAGGCTCAGGGAGGGGCAGTCTTCTGCTGGGACTGGTTGGGGCTGAAAACCTTATAAGTAAGAAGAAGAATTTTAAATTCTATTCTAGAATTAACAGGAAGCCAATGAAGAGAGGCCAATATGGGTGAGATATGCTCTCTCCTTCTAGTCCCCGTCAGCACTCTAGCTGCAGCATTTTGAATTAACTGAAGGCTTTTTAGGGAACTTTTAGGACAACCTGATAATAATGAATTACAATAGTCCAGCCTAGAGGAAATAAATGCATGAATTAGTTTTTCAGCATCACTCTGAGACAAGACCTTTCTGATTTTAGAGATATTGCATAAATGCAAAAAAGCAGTCCTACATATTTGTTTAATATGCGCTTTGAATGACATATCCTGATCAAAAATGACTCCAAGATTTCTCACAGTATTACTAGAGGTCAGGGTAATGCCATCCACAGTAAGGATCTGGTTAGACACCATGTTTATAAGATTTGTGGGGCCAAGTACAATAACTTCAGTTTTATCTGAGTTTAAAAGCAGGAAATTAGAGGTCATCCATGTCTTTATGTCTGTAAGACAATCCTGCAGTTTAGCTAATTGGTGTGTGTCCTCTGGCTTCATGGATAGATAAAGCTGGGTATCATCTGCGTAACAATGAAAATTTAAGCAATACCGTCTAATAATACTGCCTAAGGGAAGCATGTATAAAGTGAATAAAATTGGTCCTAGCACAGAACCTTGTGGAACTCCATAATTAACTTTAGTCTGTGAAGAAGATTCCCCATTTACATGAACAAATTGTAATCTATTAGACAAATATGATTCAAACCACCGCAGCGCAGTGCCTTTAATACCTATGGCATGCTCTAATCTCTGTAATAAAATTTTATGGTCAACAGTATCAAAAGCAGCACTGAGGTCTAACAGAACAAGCACAGAGATGAGTCCACTGTCCGAGGCCATAAGAAGATCATTTGTAACCTTTCTGTACTATGATGAATTCTAAAACCTGACTGAAACTCTTCAAATAGACCATTCCTCTGCAGATGATCAGTTAGCTGTTTTACAACTACCCTTTCAAGAATTTTTGAGAGAAAAGGAAGGTTGGAGATTGGCCTATAATTAGCTAAGATAGCTGGGTCAAGTGATGGCTTTATTACTGCCACCTTAAAAGCCTGTGGTACATAGCCAACTAACAAAGATAGATTGATCATATTTAAGATCGAAGCATTAAATAATGGTAGGGCTTCCTTGAGCAGCCTGGTAGGAATGGGGTCTAATAAACATGTTAATGGTTTGGATGAAGTAACTAATGAAAATAACTCAGACAGAACAATCGGAGAGAAAGAGTCTAACCCAATACCGGCATCACTGAAAGCAGCCAAAGATAACGATACGTCTTTGGGATGGTTATGAGTAATTTTTTCTCTAATAGTTAAAATTTTGTTAGCAAAGAAAGTCATGAAGTCATTACTAGTTAAAGTTAATGGAATACTCAGCTCAATAGAGCTCTGACTCTTTGTCAGCCTGGCTACAGTGCTGAAAAGAAACCTGGGGTTGTTCTTATTTTCTTCAATTAGTGATGAGTAGTAAGATGTCCTAGCTTTACGGAGGGCTTTTTTATAGAGCAACAGACTCTTTTTCCAGGCTAAGTGAAGATCTTCTAAATTAGTGAGAAGCCATTTCCTCTCCAACTTACAGGTTATCTGCTTTAAGCTACGAGTTTGTGAGTTATACCACGGAGTCAGGCACTTCTGATTTAAAGCTCTCTTTTTTAGAGGAGCTACAGCATCCAAAGTTGTCTTCAATGAGGATGTAAAACTATTGACGAGATACTCTATCTCACTTACAGAGTTTAGTTAGCTACTCTGCACTGTGTTGGTATATGGCATTAGAGAACATAAAGAAGGAATCATATCCTTAAACCTAGTTACAGTGCTTTCTGAAAGACTTCTAGTGTAATGAAACTTATTCCCCACTGCTGGGTAGTCCATCAGAGTAAATGTAAATGTTATTAAGAAATGATCAGACAGCAGGGAGTTTTCAGGGAATACTGTTAAGTCTTCTATTTCCATACCATAAGTCAGAACAAGATCTAAGATATGATTAAAGTGGTGGGTGGACTCATTTACTTTTTGAGCAAAGCCAATAGAGTCTAATAATAGATTAAATGCAGTGTTGAGGCTGTCATTCTCAGCATCTGTGTGGATGTTAAAATCGCCCACTATAATTATCTTATCTGAGCTAAGCACTAAGTCAGACAAAAGGTCTGAAAATTCACAGAGAAACTCACAGTAACGACCAGGTGGACGATAGATAACAACAAATAAAACTGGTTTTTGGGACTTCCAATTTGGATGGACAAGACTAAGAGTCAAGCTTTCAAATGAATTAAAGCTCTGTCTGGGTTTTTGATTAATTAATAAGCTGGAATGGAAGATTGCTGCTAATCCTCCGCCCCGGCCCGTGCTACGAGCATTCTGACAGTTTGTGTGACTCGGGGGTGTTGACTCATTTAAACTAACATATTCATCCTGCTGTAACCAGGTTTCTGTAAGGCAGAATAAATCAATATGTTGATCAATTATTATATCATTTACCAACAGGGACTTAGAAGAGAGAGACCTAATGTTTAATAGACCACATTTAACTGTTTTAGTCTGTGGTGCAGTTGAAGGTGCTATATTATTTTTTCTTTTTGAATTTTTATGCTTAAATAGATTTTTGTTGGTTATTGGTGGTCTGAGAGCAGGCACCGTCTCTACGGGGATGGGGTAATGAGGGGATGGCAGGGGGAGAGAAGCTGCAGAGAGGTGTGTAAGACTACAACTCTGCTTCCTGGTCCCAACCCTGGATAGTCATGGTTTGGAGGATTTAAGAAAATTGGCCAGATTTCTAGAAATGAGAGCTGCTCCATCCAAAGTGGGATGGATGCCGTCTCTCCTAACAAGACCAGGTTTTCCCCAGAAGCTTTGCCAATTATCTATGAAGCCCACCTCATTTTTTGGACACCACTCAGACAGCCAGCAATTCAAGGAGAACATGCGGCTAAATATGTCACTCCCGGTCTGATTGGGGAGGGGCCCAGAGAAAACTACAGAGTCCGACATTGTTTTTGCAAAGTTACACACCGATTTAATGTTAATTTTAGTGACCTCCGATTGGCGTAACCGGGTGTCATTACTGCCGACGTGAATTACAATCTTACCAAATTTACGCTTAGCCTTAGCCAGCAGTTTCAAATTTCCTTCAGTGTCGCCTGCTCTGGCCCGGGAAGACAATTGACTATGGTTGCTGGTGTCGCTAACTTCACATTTCTCAAAACAGAGTCACCAATAACCAGAGTTTGATCCTAGGCGGGTGTGTCGTCAAGTGGGGAAAAACGGTTAGAGATGTGAACGGGTTGGCGGTGTACACGGGGCTTCTGTTTAGGGCTACGCTTCCTCCTCACAGTCACCCAGTCGGCCTGCTTTCCCGGCTGCTCGGGATCTGCCAGGGGGTAACTAACGGCGGCTAAGCTACCTTGATCCGCACCGACTACAGGGGCCTGGCTAGCTGTAGAATTTTCCACGGTGCGGAGCCGAGTCTCCAATTCGCCCAGCCTGGCCTCCAAAGCTACGAATAAGCTACCCTTATTACAAGTACCGTTACTGCTAAAGGAGGCCGAGGAATAACTAAACATTTCACACCCAGAGCAGAAAAGTGCGGGAGAGACAGGAGAAGCCGCCATGCTAAATCGGCTAAGAGCTAGTAGCTACGCTAAGCTAGTGGATTCCTAAAAACACGCAAAGTGAATAATGTGTAAATAATTTAGAGGTGATTCAGCAGAAGGAGTGCTTTAGTTAAGGCACGTAAAGATTACACTGGGAAACAAATCGTTATCTAGATAACTAGATCAATCTAACTGCGCAGATTAAACAGCTAACAGATACAGAAAAACACTGCTGTGCTCCGGAACAGGAAGTGATACAATACCGCAGTGAGAGCCAACCACCAGTAGAGGCAGTTTTTTCCCCCAAGTATTTAAATTCATCTACCTTCACCACCGATAAGGGAAGGATGGGCCTTTATTGCCAACAAATATCACTTAGACACAATCCAAGCACTAGGTGCAGTGGGCAGCCACAGTCTGACATCCGGGGACCACCTCCAGATGTAGAGATGCTGCCTTGGTGAGGGGCAGAGAAAGGAGCAGATCCTAATGTGCATATTTTTTTTTTATTGTTGGAACAAACTTCAGTGCCTGATGATTTGGCGCTATATAAATGAAAATAAATTGAACTGAAAAACTGAATTGAAATTGAAAATCCACACAGATACAGGGAGAACATGTAAACACCAAGCAGAAAAGAATTGGGCATGGGTGGAATTCAACCCCAGACCTTCTTGCTATAGAGTGCACTGTTCTAGCATGCTGCCTTCAGTACTCAGATTTGCTCCGACTGACTTTCATTCCCTTTCTTTCCACAGTGTATCTCCAGCTCTCCAGGCTAGTCTCAACCTGTTCTCTACTCTCACGACAGATCACAATGTCATCTGCAAACGTCATGGTCTGTGAACACTCCTGTTTGATCTCATCCATCAACTTGTCCATCGCCACTGCAAACAAGAAAGGACTCAGCCAGTCCTATGTGAACATGGATTTTCAAATGTGATCCGATCTCCATCCTTTTTAATGGGTTGTAGCTGAAGAATTCCTGCTAGATGGCATAAAAGGTGATGCCATGTCACGTTAACCTTATGAGAATACAAACCATGATAGTTTTCATTTTGCAGTGGCTCTGCAAAAAAACAAAACAAAAGGCTTTGTAAAGTACTTTATGTTTTTTTTTTGTTTGTTTTTTTATAAGTGTTACTGCTGTTTTGGGCCTTGGCGGAGGTGTGCACTTTACTGAGTACACTGCTATCTCTGCCAGCTGATTGATAAAACACAGAGAAAAGAAAGAGTGAAAAAAGGAAAGAAAATAATGGGGCTTACTCTTCTGCTTGGATGGAGTCAGACGGAGCCACGTAATTACTGGGGATGTAACCGCTCTCTCCAGTGGTCAGGGAGCGCGCCAGCCACCAATCCCCTTCTCTGTCAACGGGAAAGCAGAGCTTCACTGACGCTCATCACACAAAGAAAACAGCCTCTGAACTTTAGCATCAAGGAACTCACAAAACACAAACTGATGACAACCATTAGTTCCTGCAGGGTTCGGTAATAATACAAACACATGCATTCATGAAGGTGTGACATCAGGCAGGGGAGGGACGGAGCCTGGACATTACACCTCATCAGGAAGTTGCGGTAGAATTTGGAGTAACAGTTAACCTCTGATTATTAAGTGCCGTAAGACTTCGGCCCGACCTCCCTTCACTGCTGAGGGATCATAGACAGTGTTATGCATTTTTGGCGGCGTGGGGTTACAGTGCACAGGTGACACAAACACTTCAAATTTCAAAGAAACATCACAAACCTGCAGTTCACCTTCCTCCTATAAAATGTGGCGGTTTGTGAGGGAGAAGTAGGACAGAGAAGAAGAAGAAAAGGAAATGGTGAAAAAGATAAGGGATTAAAAAAAGCAGAAGAGCAGAGTGCACACAACGCAATGATAGACAATATAACACACAACAGATAAATCTCAAAATCACAGAGTTGATTTTGGACATGAACGAGACAATAATAGAAAAAGAAAGATATGCAGAAAAAACCCAATCTGAGAACAACAATGGGGGTCATCAACTGGTCACCTGAGGGCCAAATGCGGCCTGTGAGTTTCTGTTTTACGGCCTCAATGTGGCAGCTGAAAGAGGGATTTTTTTTTTTTTTTTTACGTTGTTCAAGTGAGCAACCCTATAACTTTGTTATTAAGTGACAATTAAGAGTTTTAATGTTAGATTTTCTTTTAAACCAGGCAACTTTTTCTACAGGTATTCAACCCAGCAAAACTCTAAACATACAAAACCATGTCTTTTTTGCATTACATCACTATAAGTTTAAGAACCCAGATTCCTCTGAAGTTATTTATGCATTTATGTATTCAGTAGATGAATTTTGCAAACCTCTCACTGAAGTTCAGTGATGAGTCATTACATCTGGGCCAAGATCAAAACAGCCTTTCAAGTCATTTTTTTGGGGGGGGGGGGCTCAGTGGCTGCAGAGATCTGAGTATTATAGAGAATAACACTTCATCTTTTGAAAGTGTTTCATACAGAACTATACAAAATTATACAATAAATTAATGTGAAAACAGGAAAAGCTGACAGAAATGCTGTTTAATTCTTACAGGGAGCCCTTAGTATGAAAATATGTGCAATCCCCTTTAAGTTAGAGTTCCACTCGAGGCTATGCATTGCATTACAAGAATTATGAGATTGTGACACCCTCAGTATGTAGGCGGTGGCGGTCTGACTGCGTGTGTACACCCCACTGCACAGAGCACAACAGTTCTATGAAATGGACATTTGGATTTTCAACAATCTTTGTTTCTGAATATAAAATATAGAATTGATTGTTTAAAAAAAAAAAAAAAAAATCAGAGTGCCACAAGAGTCTTCTTTGTGACATTTCCTACAGATATGTCGGAAAACTAGAAACTAGCTGTTTATCTGTACAAGTTACTGTTGATACAACAATAACATCGACATAGAAATGGCCTGATCTTCAGTGGCCAAAAGTCTAGGAGTACTTTATCAACCCATCAGGTGGCTGTCTACTGTGTTTATGGTTATGTCCAAGTGCAGTTTGCTTTTATTTGAACAATAACTCAGGTAGTTTGGATCCAATTTGGATCAAACTTAGTGGAACAATTGAGGGTTAGCCAAGAATAAATTGATTTTGAAAATTTTCTTAAAAAGTGAAGGTACAACCCAAAGTCAAATTCCAGCCCAGTGCTTATATACCAGGACTATTTGGAATGGCTATTTCTAAGAATTGGCTAAAGATACATCTATGGCTATTATTAAACACATATAAAGCTATACATTTCCCTTCTAATGGTCACCTTTGGTGACCTTGTTTTGGTGGACATTATGGACGATGCCAGTCAGCCTCTGCACACCATCATCAGCAACCAGAGGAGCCTCTTTAACTACAGACTGCTCCTTCCCAAGTGCAGGACCAACAGACTGAAAAACTCCTTTGTCCCTCAGACCATCAGACTGTACAACTGCTCACTCAGGGGGAGGAGTAGTAACAGGAAGACAGAGGACAGGAAGGAGAGGAACAGTAGGAGCTAGTAAACTAGTAGCGAGCAGTATTTCTGCAAATCATTTTTATTTTTGATACTCTGTGTGCTTCTTACCCTGTGTGCTGCTATACAATGCTGCTGGAACCTCGGTTTCCCTGAGGGAGTCTCCCAAGGGATTAATAAAGTTCTATCTAATCTTTGACTTTGGGTGACCTAGAAAGGTCAAACTGAAGGTCATGACTGCTCAACTCAAGTAGTCTTTTACCATATGGATAAACATGGTGGAATAGGTGTTTTGTTTTTGGTTTTTTTGCCCAAAACAAATAAGTTGGATAATTCTGTGTAAAACACAAGCTTCTTCATAAGGTCTGTATTTGTATCACGGAGGGTATAATGTTTAAATTATCAGTTATTTGTTCACTGTGTGTATTTGTTTACTTTAAGCCTTAAGAAATCAACAGCCTTCTTCCAACAGTGCAAAAAATAAAACCAAAAACCACAGACTCAGAACTCGGATGGGTCAGAACAAACAGCCATAACCTTCCTCAACGCGGTGGAGCAGCTTTTGCTCAACAGAAACATGTTTGTTTACACAACATTAACCAAGTGATGCTCGAGCCAACAGACGTTTGACCAATGGCGTGCAACAACGTCTCAGCACCGTCTTTGCAAGTGTGCCCATGGTGAATCAGAATATTCTACACCTGGTGTGATTCTGGAATGTTCATGAGGAATTTCTGTGCACATGTGCAGACATGCTGCATTTCCCTTACGTGTTGTTGACAATCTGGAGGCGTTCGCCCTTCCTGAAAGACAGATCTGAGGCTGTTCGAGACTCGTAGTCGTATAACGCAACGAAGGTCGTCACGCCTCCTGCATGAAGAGACAGTTTGGCTTTTACTAAACACACAGGTGAACTAAAACACGTGACTCGGAGACGAGTCGTACCTGCTAGAGTGCTCCTGTTCGGAGAAGTGAGGCTGTTGTTGTCCACGCCCCCAAACAGGGCCAGCTCCGCGTTATTGGCCATCGGCTGTTTGGAACAGAGACCTCCTTCCACTGTCGGGCTGCGATTGGGCGTTAAGGCCTGCTGAGTGGAATTGAGGTGGTGGCCGCCGGCCCCGCCCCCAGAGCTGAGGTTACCATCCATACTGCGAGATCGCTGGGATAGATCTTTGTGTTTACTCTTGGATGCCCCCATGGTCAGGGCCTGTGCAGTCAGAGGAGAACACACACATGGACAACAACAAAAAATTAATTAATATTTAAGTTCAGTACAGCAAACATCAATTACAGAGTAATTTTGAGTGTCGATTCAAACAGGCTCATTTTCTTAGAAGATATTCTCTGGAAAAAATTCCTCCAGCCAGATGCAGAAACCAGAGCCGGCGTCTCTAAACCCACAAAGACATGATGTTATGTGGAACCGCATGAAGCAAGAGTTCCCTGCGGATGGTGAAGCAGCTGCAGCCGCTCGGTTTCGTGGCAGACGTGAGATCCACGTCCCCACCCCCCTCCACTGCCGTCCCACCAGACAGACGTGTGGCACATACCGATGTGCACACATGTGAGACGCAGCGTTCTGGGCTGCCGGTGGAGTTTACACAAGCTTCATTGACTCACCATTTCAGGATGAGTCATTTTATGTGCGTTATTCATTTACCGAGGCTGGACACTTCGGTTCAGAGCCTCGTCCTCCCTCATCAGCTCCCCGATTTAAAGTATCACACGTCACTCATATGTTCTGGAAGACTTTGGGCAGTGTGGAGTGTAATACTGAGGAGCAATCCTAGAATTCTTTCATGATTAGAAAATCAAAGGTCGAAGTCAAAACTATGGAAACATTGTATTATAGAAGTCACATACGATACGATATGATGTGCTTTATTGTCCCTTCCGGGAAATTTTTCTTGAACTCCAAGAGCTGCACAAATAAAACTGCCATGGCATAGTTACAGAACTCATGCATATTGCACATAACATAATACACACTCCAATATTGCACACACACCTTTTGCACAACAGTCTTACACAGATGGCTCATGCATATTGCACATATCCCTAATACACATATCCAAATTGCACATACCCCTATTGCACAACCGTCTCCCACATATGGTTCAAAGGAAAATACTGACAATATAGTGAATGACAATGAATAAATAACACTGAATAGCAATGCCACCGTGACATTAATGCACAATCCTACTACCTATCCCAGGAACCATTATTTAAATCTCTAATTGACGTGGGCATGAATGAGTTTTTAAAGTGATTCAGTCTACAAGTCTAAAATTTAGATCTTGGTTTTGATCAGCTGATCTTGAATGCAGACTGAGCTGTTGTAATATTCTATCTTATGTAAAATTTTCATCATGATGAATGGAATATTACACTAGTCAACATGATTTTTCTTGCATGGAGTTAGTTATTCAGTGGATTTTGGGTAATTTGGGAGCACTGAATCTGAGGGTTGGCTAAGTGGTTAGTGCACTTGGTTTCAATACAGAAGATTCCCGGTGTCGCAGACTGAACCGTCCACCCCTAAAAATTGGGCCGCCTTTTGCATTTCTGCATGTGTCATTTCAGACCATAGCAGCACGTGTGAGAAGGAGTCTCTTCACCCAAAGCAATCAAATGGATTATTAACCATCAGATGATTAAAGGTAAAATCTCTTAAATCACTCTAATGTCAATTTTAAGCAGAAACGAGGATGCTTTAAGAAGAAACAAGGTGAAATTCCGTGACGCTTTGAAATGTCCGATGCGCTGTGAACACATCAGCTAGCAGCTCCTTTAGCTGCGGGGCTCTGATCTCTTCTGCCGCCTTTTATGATGAAATAATGCTGAATTTATGTGGAAATGATTCTTGTACAAAACCTTCAAATATTGGTCGCTGAGATAGATCATGACTGGACCCAGACAGTAAATGGATCCGGGCCAGATGTAGTCCAACATCTGGTACCAATCCTGAAAACAGATCCGGTCCAGACAATTTCTGCGCCCTGGCCCAGATCCGGCACGGCTCCACTTTACAGTTGTGGAACAGATCCGGACCAGACCTGAACCGGATCTGCAAAAGACCAACCATTTACAGTCCATATCTGGCATGGATCTGGGACAGATGTAGTCCGCATCACAGCACCGTGGCAGGAACAGGTTTTACAGGGGTAGGTTCCATGGATCCGAGGAAACTGATTTGTATCTGTAACACACAGATCAGTGTCCGTGGACTTATAAAACCTGTTAGCATAAGCATTTAACAAAACTCAGTGACAATCACGATTACACACTAACCCCCCCCCATGATTTGCGGAGTTTTCACAGCCCTGAGTTTATAACCGCTAATGGATAGTTTCTGCCGAATGCAGATAAAATTACTCATCGTTATGCTAACCTCATGTTCCTGCCACAGTGCTGTGATGCAGACCATATCTGTCCCAGATCCATGACAGATATGGGCTGTAAACGGTTGGTCTTTTGCGGATCTGGTTCAGATCTGATCTGGATCTGTTCCAGAACTGTAAAGTGGAACCCAGGGGCGGTCCTGGAGGAGGGCCGACCGGGCAGCCGCCCGGGGCGGCATCGCGGGGGGGGGGGGGGGGGGGGGAAGCACGACCGTGCAGAAAAAAAAAAAAAAAAAACGGCCCCCCCCCCCCCCAAAAAAAACAGGGTGGGGGGGGGTGTCCTGACAGGGGGGTTTGTGGTTACAACGCACTCAACTTTTGTTCAGAATCACCTTCTTATCACTGGTAACGACGCGGCTTTTCTCTCACTCATTCAGCAGCTTCACAGTGCTTTAAACAGTGTGGACGCTGGGGGGGGCTAAATGCTTATCTGAGTGCAGAATATTTTTTGCATCACTCTCTGGGTTTGCCACATTTTTCTCAAAATCCACAGAGGATGTCTTTTCTTGAGTCTGCAGGCTGCTCAAGGTTGCCCAGAAATGCTCCTACTCAATGGAATTTCACATCACGGATAGTGAGCACTGTGGCAAACAGTTATGATGCCCTCCTGCAAACTTCTGAGATGATCATTGCAGATAAGTCCATGGATGATGACACATTAGACTGTGCCAATTTCTTTGTGTTTGTTATTGCAGTAGTCATTAAAACTGGAAATTTGTTCTTGAAAATAGCTGTTGTGAGTTCATTTGTGGGATTGTGGGTGTTCTGGATGAAGTTAGTGTTTTCATGGGTGGTGGGGAGAAGGTGGTGGCCACATTAGTGTGCGTGGGGGGGGGGGGGGGGTGCATGCAGGGGGTTTCACCCGGGGAGTAATCACTCTAGGACCACCACTGGTGGAACTGTGCTGGATCTGGGCCAGGGTGCAAAAATTGTCTGGACTGGATGAGTTTTCAGGATTGGTACCGGATGTTGGAGTACATCTGGCCGGGATCCATTTGCTGTCTGGGGAGGCAGTTTGAAGCAGACACGAGGTGATAATCAGTGAACCGCGTCATCGGGGGGTGGAGGGAGCACCGATTTTTTGGCGGACCATTCGGTCTGCAACACCGGTTCAAACCCCACCTCTGCCACATTTTTTGACCAGTGTTATCAGTAATCAATGCCACCACAATGCCATGTCAGCCACCCTTTTGTCAATAACTAAAAAACAGATGGGGGGGGGGGGGTCTCTAGCAAAAAAAAAAAAAATAAATAAATAAATAAAGGACTCCAGGTCACTGACCTGTTTCAAATAATGTTGAAGTCAGTCTGAGCTATGACGCGAGTCCACCTCATGTCATGTTTTCAAGTCAATCTAATAGATTCTCCCCTCATGTAAAGGTCAACTCGTAAAAATAAAATAATGTAGAGCATCCATATTACTGCAATATCAAATCAAATCAATTTTATTTATATAGCGCCAAATCACAACAAACAGTTGCCCCAAGGCGCTTTATATTGTAAGGCAAAACCATACAATAATTACAGAAAATCCCCAACGGTCAAAACGACCCCCTGTGAGCAAGCACTTGACGACAGTGGGAAGGAAAAACTCCCTTTTAACAGGAAGAAACCTCCAACAGAACCAGGCTCAGGGTGGGGCAGTCTTCTGCTGGGACTGGTTGGGGCTGAGGAGAGAGAATCAGGAAAAAGGCATGCTGTGGAGGGGAGCAGAGATCAATCACTAATGATTAAATGCAGAGTGGTGCATACAGAGCAAAAAGAGAAAGAAACACTCAGTGCATCATGGGAACCCCCCAGCAGTCTAAGTCTATAGCAGCATAACTAAGGGATGGTTCATGGTCACCTGATCCAGCCCTAACTATTAGCTTTAGCAAAAAGGAAAGTTTTAAGCCTAATCTTAAAAGTAGAGAGGGTGTCTGTCTCCCTGATCTGAATTGGGAGCTGGTTCCACAGGAGAGGAGCCTGAAAGCTGAAGGCTCTGCCTCCCATTCTACTCTTACAAACCCTAGGAACTACAAGTAAGCCTGCAGTCTGAGAGCGAAGCACTCTATTGGGGTGATATGGTACTATGAGGTCCCTAAGATAAGATGGGACCTGATTATTCAAAACCTTATAAGTAAGAAGAAGAATTTTAAATTCTATTCTAGAATTAACAGGAAGCCAATGAAGAGAGGCCAATATGGGTGAAATATGCTCTCTCCTTCTAGTCCCCGTCAGTACTCTAGCTGCAGCATTTTGAATTAACTGAAGGCTTTTCAGGGAAGTTTTATAGAAAATAAATAGAAATAGAATCTTAGCTTAACAATAGAAAAGAAATAATCTTTAGTTATGGTCACTCATATTCAGCACATTTAATATGACTAAAATATTTATAAAGAAAAGTGTATAAAATAATGCAGAATTAATTTGTGTGACCCTGTTTTAATTGTTCTTCTGGGCTTTCAAGTTAGGAGTATGACTCTGAGCATCAGTGTTGAAATCTTTCCAAAGATAAGCACATATTAATGTTAGAAAAATGCAGTTTGGGTTTTT
Organism: Thalassophryne amazonica; assembly: GCF_902500255.1. Taxonomy (NCBI): domain Eukaryota; kingdom Metazoa; phylum Chordata; class Actinopteri; order Batrachoidiformes; family Batrachoididae; genus Thalassophryne; species Thalassophryne amazonica. Next base: position 125,841,704 of record NC_047108.1, read on the forward strand.
GCTTTGTTTGTTTATTAGTTGGCTGCTTTTAAGATTTTGTGGTAGAACTATTCTGAGGTTTATTCATTCAAAATGTACATGAAAAACAACATGACCCTGAGCTCAAGAGGTGGATGCAGAATTAGAGAGCTCGACAGACAGATGGAAAAATGTGTCATGACTTTTCATCTTGAAAAATACATAAAAAAAAGAGAATTTCATTTTTTTAAATAATCTCAATTTTTCCCCAGTAATTTTATTATTGAGTGAACTTCAGCAAATCTGTGTGTAAAGATCAGTAAACCCACAAACAAAGTATACAAATCAGCCGTATTACTTTGTCACTGTATATAGGCCTCCTGGCCCATATTCTGAATTCTTAGATGAATTTGATGTGTTCATCTCTAACTTGGCAACTAGTGCAGATAACATTCTGATCATTAGTGACTTTAACATTCATATAAACAGGCCTTCTAATCCCCTCTGCAAATCATTTATGGAAACTGTGGACGCATTAGGATTTCAGCAATGCATTCGGGACTCGACACACATTAGTGGAAACACCCTGGATCTGGTTCTCGCACATGGTATTGCTGTCATGAATATTGACATAATGCCTCTTACATCAGTGGTGTCTGATCACTCGCTTATTAAATTTACAGTTTCGCTGCCATGTTTAGTGGAACAACAACAACCTTATATATCACTACGGCGATGCATCAACTCCTCAATTAAGGCTGAACTCGAAGCTAGACTGCCTGATGTCTTAGCTTCACATTTGACAAATACCCAGTCATTAGACAGACTTGTGGATAGTTTAAACTCAGTGCTCAAAACTACACTTGACATGATTGCGCCACCTGTGTTAAAATCGCGCTACCCAAATCACAGTCACCTTGGTTCAATGATTACCTATGTGACTTCAACCAAAAGGCAAGAGGTCTAGAACAGAAATGGCATCGTTCAAAATTAGAAGTATTCCACCATGCATGGCGTGATGCTATCTTAACTATAAGCATGCATTACTGGCTACAAAGTGGACTTACTACTCAAAAAAACAAAAACAAGCATAACTCAAAGTTCTTGTTTGACATGGTGGCAACACTTATTCATGGACAACCACCTGTAGTTCGCTCTCCTTTTACAGCATAAGGTTTCCTGGATTACTTTGAGAAGAAAATAGAAGACATCAGGTTGAACATATCCCAGCATGCCTTAACCCAGCCACTACACCCTGCTATTGAGGTGGGCGCCACTACTGAGGTATTACCTAGATTTACAGAATTTGACTATCTCACTTGGCATGCTGACAAAACTCGTAATGTCAACAAAAAGCACAACCTGTTTATTTGATCCTATACCAACAAAACTGTTTAAGGAGCTGTGGTCCACTCTTGGGCCGATTGTGCTGGAAATGATTAATCTTTCTTTAACTTCTGGATCTGTTCCTAAATGTTTCAAATCTACAGTGATTAAACCATTACTTAAGAAACCTAATCTTGACACTAGTGTATTGACAAACTATCGGTCGATATCAAATCTATCATTTTGCTCTAAAATTCTGGAAAAAGTGGTGTCACGGCAGCTCGTAGACTATCTTACTGAGAATAATGTCTTTGAGCCACTGCAGTCTGCTTTTAGAAAATATCATTCCACAGAGACGGCTCTCACTTGTGGTGAATGATCTTCTGCTTACAATGGATTCGGACACCACTACGGTTCTGCTGCTGTTAGATCTCAGTGCTGCGTTTGATACAGTGGATCATCATATTCTACTTGATAGGCTGGAAAATCATTTTGGGATTACTGGGAGTGCCCTTGCATGGCTGACGTCATACATCACACTGACAAAGTGAGGAACCTTGGGGTAATTTTTGATCCTACATTGTCCTTTGACCTCCACATCAGAAATATTATGAGGACTGCTTTCTTCCACCTGAAAAATATAGTGAAGATTCGTTCCATCCTGTCTGTGGCTGATGCTGAGACCCTGATCCATGCGTTTCTCTCTTCTAGATTGGACTACTGCAATGTTCTATTTTCTGGTTTACCGCAGTCCAGCATTAGGGCTCTCCAACTGGTTCAAAATGCCGCAGCCAGACTTTTGACACGAAGAAGAAAGTTCGACCACATTACACCCATTTTGGCGTCTCTTCACTGGCTTCCTGTTGCAGTGACATCAGATTTTAAGGTTCTGCTACTAGTCTATAAAATTATTCATGGACTGGCACCTCCCTACCTGGCTGACCTAATTAAACCTTATGTACCGGCCCAGGCTTTGCATTCTCAGGGTGCAGGACTACTTTGTGTCCCTAGGGTGAGTAAGAAGTCTGTGGGTCGCAGAGCTTTCTCTTATCGTGTCCCTGTTCTGTGGAATGATCTCCCTGTGTCAATAAAACAGTCAGATTCTGTGGAGACTTTCAAGTCCAGACTTAAGACGCACTTATTTTGTCTTCGTATGGCTAGCATACTGGTACACTTTTGTTTTACACTTTTTACTCTTAATTAATTTATTAGTAATTGGAGCGGGCCGCGGCCTCAACTTTACCTAAATTCTGGGTCTTTTAGTGAAGCTTAGGGCTAGTGGCCAGCGATCACCTTAGTATTTCTTCTGTTTTTCTTGTTGATTAATGCTGACAAATTATACAGTATTTCTTGTCTTTCTGATGCCTGATTCTGTTTTTTCTCTCTGTTTAAGGTGCAGCTCCATCCAGAGATGGGTGTGGTATCTGTGCTGGAGACCCTCCTGTCCTGTGCACCAACAGCATTTCCTGTATATTCGTTTTGTGAATTGTTCTGTAATTTGTGTCTGTATCATGGCCCAAGCAGAGGGTCACTCCTTTGAGTCTGGTCTGCTTGAGGTTTCTTCCTCAGAGGGAGTTTTTCTTTACCACTGTTGCTCTGGGGGTTAGTAAGGTTTGACCTTACCTGTGTGAAGCTCACTGAGGCAACTCTGTTGTGATTTGGCGCAATGTGAATGAAATTAAATTGAAAATCTTCTATGAACCCTAAAATCTTTGCACATCCCGGTGTATCGTGTCATAGAGGGTGTGACGATGAATAAATGACATGGGTTTGAACTACGGCAAAATAACTAATCAGCTTTGCAGCAATGCATGCGCACGTGTCTGCACAGAACGTTTCTACTTTCTGTCAGCTGTAAAACAGAAAGCTGTTTGCATCACTGCAGCTCTAAACATCAATGAGTATTCAGCAAAGGACAAAACCCAGAAAATGGACCTGATGGAAAAACCAGAAGAGACTGGTTTAGATGGTTCCACATTTTCTTTCTGACTGTTTTCCATATATGCAGGCAAACGACGGGACGTAATCACAGCTTAGTGCAGGAGCTCATCACACTAAGCCAAAGATCATTTAGGGACTCAAACCCCTGCCATCACGGATAGATGTAACCGGGGGCTGGGAAATGCTAATTTATGGAAACTCGGCGGGATGGGCAGCAGATGAGTGCAAGCAGTGAATGAATTACAACTGAATTAATTACCCCCACCAATGAAGTGTGTCATGCCCCCCCCCCCAAACACACACACCATGAATCCAACATTGTCAGCTGTGGCTGAAGGTCTAGGAGTCCAGTGCTGGACCAGCACAGTGTGCTATGTCCTGCACCTCAGCTGGAGAACACGCAGTGCGCACATGTAAGCGGGCGCTCACGCTCTCATGAGGACCGGCCAGCATCTGAGTGCGCGGCACAGTGTGAAGCCGCCCGGCCATCTCATTTCACCTCCACCTCATAAAATGCAGTTTACATGGCAAACAAAAAGAGTGGAAATTAAAATCAAACAAATAAGGGTGACGAAGGCGTGAACTCTTTCTTGAGTTGTCGCTTTGCTGTGGACACACAGCGCATGTCAGCTGACCGCCAACTGACTGACAGCTGGACCTGACCGTGCATGCAAGATCTTACATTGCAACACAAACAAAAATACGCCGTAACAAATGCCATTTGTCAGTTATTACGGCACTTTTTTCTCTTTTTTTAAAAGTATGTTTATCTACTTGTTGATTTTAGGCATTTTACACTCCTGTTATAAGACAATGATTGTAGTGCAGTGGTAAAGTTCAACCCGGTCATTATCACTAATTATACAGCTGGTTTTTAATTATATTTTTCTCCACATCAGCGGCGTGAGGTGCTGCAACACGTTCCAGCTGCTCACACTGTGTTCATGTTTGGTTTGCAAACTTTCCTCCAGTTTTTGCGTCTTTCGTGTTATGTGTGAAGGGGCCCTAACTGAAACGATGGAAGTTGTAAGTGGGTCTTGATGGTGGTTTTGGATGCATCTTCAGAATGGAAATGTGCCAGACTCTGGGACTTCCTGGTGTGTCTGTGTTTTTAGAACATACAAGTCCTCATTTCAGAAGAGCTGCAGCGCAGTTCAGAGATGAATATTACAAACAGACAAAAGACAAAGAGAACGAGGAGAAACGTCAGGAGACGAGCGGGGGGGGGGGGGACATAAGATAGGCCTCATTTTTAGAGGGCTTCATGAATGAGATATGAAGAGAGATGGAGGGGGGTGCACGGAGAGAGGTCAGTGGGTGTGGACAGTCAATGTGTTTCCCGGGGTATGCCTGCAAAAAAAAGGGGTCGCATCCCCGGAAATGTAAGTGTGTGCACGTTAACGGGCGTCTCTGAGTGTGTTTGTCTGCAGCAGGCCGGTGGTGTAGTTAATGAGCCGTGGGAGTGCAGCAGAAACGGAGTCGCTCCACACGAACCAAGAAATCTCAACTAATCATTAAGGAGATAAATCAGACTGAGATTAAACATCAGGACACACCTCTGCTGACTGTATGCAGATGTGCCGAAGACCCCTAATCTGCTCAATAACGTTTTAAATAACTGATTATTTCAGTTTTAAGTGCTGATCTGTCCACACAGTGTGCTACACTTCTCCTCTCTCCCCACCAGTGCCGGGATCGGCTCCAGACCTCCTCGACCCCGAAGATAATCACCTGCAGATAATGAAAGGATGACTGTTCTTAACACGTCAGAAAAAAGTCCAAACGTGCACAATCGCCTGTCAGAGTCCAAATGTTTTTTTGAAAGTAAAAAGCAGCCAAATGACATCACCCTTTACACTTAAAATGACAGAATTTGAAGAAAAATCCTTTAGTTTATAATAAACATGCTGGTTTGCATTTAAGCGAGTCTTTAGAATCTGAAACTGTCGTTGTGCTCTCGTGCCATATGTCAGTTTTCAATATTTGCTTTTGGAAGTAATTTGTGGGATTCCCGAATTCTCCTGTTTCGGCCCTGAGGCCAGTTGGCGCCGACACTTATCTTTGGAATCTGTAACGTAAAGTAAAAAGAACGTCTATGTCCAGATGGGATGCCAGTATGATGCAGGTTACTTCCCCGGCCAAGACCACCCGTTTACAGCTGGGTGGTCTGGGATAATGCAGACAGGTTGCACGAATAGAACCCAGGTCCACAAACTGGCAGCTCCTGATCCTGATCAGCTCTACAGAACAACATCAGACATGATGGATGTTTCTTCAACATCAAGTGGAAGAGAAGAAAAAGTCATGTTTTAGCTTGTTTAAATAAATAAATATTCAGTAGAGTTTTTGGTTGCTGTGACCAACAGGCACAAATAACAAACCCAGAAACATTTGCTTCAAAAACGAGGACAAGTGGAAGAACAAACTGAATTAAGACCAAACAGCGCCTTCAGGAGTCTCTGGCCTCCCTCCACCGCTTGCACTTTGCAACAAAAGGCATCTTTTATGTGCTCACAGCAGGAGACGTAAACAAGACACACAAGATGCCGGTGGTTTGTGGGTTTCCACTAATGTGCTTTAGCTTCAACACACACTTTGGGAATCCAAACACATGGAAAAGAAGGACATTTTGCAGCTGGATAATGCCAGGTTTTGCTGTGTGTATGTGACAGCAGTAAACAGGACAATAGGAACCTGAATGGCATGAAGATCCCTGAAGGCGAGGTGGGGGGCATGGCTAACTGCCTGGGGGTGGCTTAATTATGCATAAAATCTGGCACCGAACTCTAAATCCTCAGAGTCTCAGAGGCTCTGGTTGAATGAAAATCGACTTTAAAATAACACTCACTTATTCCACCTACTGTCCAACGACAGATACCCTCATTATGCCTCATTTTTTATATTTCATATAAAGACAATTAAAGCATCAAATTAGATTGCTCTCATTGAATTAACAGAGGGGATGTGGCGTTATTCGAAAGCGCATGGAGTCTTTGTCAGGACAGGATGGTGACAATGGTCTGTTCCCGCTAACAACACGAGCTTTGTAATGAATTCCGCAGCGCTCCGTCTCATCTTGGAAAACTCTTTTCATCTTTTAGGAAGGATCAAACAGTCACGAACATCAAAACTGAGCAAGCTTGCTTCAGATGTATGCAGGCTTAATGAGAGACAATCCTCCACTGCAGACCTGAAGCAAGCTGCAGTCATGCTGAGAGAAAGACACGAAGTGCGTCGATACGACTAATACACTCGATCCACAGACGTACGTCTCTGAGGTCTTACTGGGGAATCTTCTGACAAGCTCCCTTCACAGTCACATTGTTGGAATAAGCAACATTCCTGCTTAAGTCTGTTTTTTTTTTTTTTAGGTTACATTTCTCTCAGTTGACCTATGACACAAACTGAACTCTAAAATAAATAGAACAAAGTGCATGTGAATGAGTGGGTTCAACACAAATTATCCACTGGAACAAAAAATGCTACCTGTAAATGTTAGTGTAAACACAGTTTTATGGGGCGGGGGGGTAATAAGGCTGCTGACTTGCAGTTCCAGAGCTTAAAAAAAAAAAAAAAAAAAAAAAAAGTGAAAGAGACAGAAAGTGAAGAACCTTCAGGCACTTCCAGTGGAAACCTGGATGGGAGATTAGTCCCCTGGTGCGTTCCACCAGGAACTGACGGTAAGTGTTTCTGGCCATTTGCCAATGAGGGCAGTAAATTTAAACTCAGTGGCCCACCCACCTGAATTCACAGTCTCTGCATCTTCTCTGTGAACACAACAACAATGCAAACAACAAAGACAATGTCTACAAACTTTCATACAACTATGACAAATGATCAAAAATTAAAGACATGCTTGTAATTTTGGGCATCACCAGCTCCTTTGTTGCAGTCATCACCAGGGGGTTTCCACAGATTATAAAGGGCCTTCAAAGACACCATCAACCACAATGAGACATTTTCTACATTTACTGGCATCAAAGTGGAAAAAAAATGTGCATGTGTGTGTGTGTCAAGTCTGACCGAACATTTGCTACACTCAAGTGGTGCAGTGGGAATGTCAACCCCAAAATGAAGAACGTGGAATGCTGCAGCTGCATCATAACATGCTGATGCACTTTGTTTCTCTGCTGGTCCTTCACTCAACTGAAATATTAAAAAAAGGGACATTTAGTAATGTTGGTGATTTCATGTGTGCAGAATGCAAGCAACAGATTTTTTTTTTTTGTTCCTGTCAAAATGTTTGTCTATCAGTCATCCGTGCAGGCCAACAGAGAACTCTCAGTAACTTCACACAGGTTGAGTGCAACGATGGTAAATATGCACCTCTTGAGGACTTTTATAGAGTTTGATGATGAGTGACCTTGATCTAATTTTCAAGGTCACAGAGCCCAAAAAAATAACAACAACAAATAAAACTAACTTTCCATAGGCTGGGTACAGGGCCACCACATCTGTACTGATAAGAAAATGGATTTGGCAAACGCCAACAAACGCAACTCCAAGTATAACACAGACTCAAGCAAAACTAAGAAAAGTTTCATTTGCAGAAGCTCATCAAGACAAACAGGAACCAGAGCCACGCTGTGTGAAAACATCTTTTGAAAAAGAGCATGGTCCCCCCCCCACACACACACAATACCAGAACTCAAAGAAAGGAAAAAAGTTGAAAGTGCCCACAGGTACCAATATAATTTGCAATATTTCAATGGAGTCTTCAACAGAAAACTGCAGACCTGGCAACACAGCTCCCCACACCACTATAACAGAGTTAGAAATGTTACATTATGGACTTTGTGGCTTAATTTTCAGCCTTGATTCCATCTCATTTGTGTAGCATGATAAACTATGTAATAGGGGATTTAAAAATATATTGTGCTACATGCATGACAACATTTGTGTGGAGGCTGCGTATGAGGAGGAAATGTTTGGTGGCTTCGTTGGCTGACAATGGGTTCATCACGTTCATCAAGGTAAGAAGAGTGTTCTGAGAGCACAATATCCCCCTGATGGCAAGTGCTTGCTACATTCTGATAACATTTCAAAGTATGCGATAGTGGTGGCGCCAGCGGGGATGGGGGCTTGGGGGGGCTTAAGCCCACTCAATAATAAGCCAAGCCCCCCCCCCAGGCCGCCCAATAATTCTGCCAATAATGTGAATAGTGACTGACATATTTGTGGATCTCAACTGCAGTTTTGCACTGAGAATGTCTCAATATTGCGTAACTGAGCAAAGTGATGACTGTGTGTGTTCGGTGATCCACCAATGCTGAATCACCCATCACAAACATAATTTTCAGTTTTGCAAATAAACATTTATTTGTAAAAACCCACACAGAAGTTACAAATCAGATATTTGTGTTTGTGGATCACAAAGCACGTGTACAAATCAAAGGATATTTATAAATCACCCTCTGTGCATTTGCAAGTACTAATGAGACAAATTTAACTCCATACTCCAAAAATTTAGGTTTCCTAAATATTTATTACGGCCACTTTTAAAACTACACTTTTTTTAAACCTATGTGCAAGTTTACTGAACTTGCAATCATTCTAACTGATGTGTGTGTGCACTGATAACACATTTTAGAGGAGCACGGGTGACTAAAACATATACCTGGGTATTTATAAAGCAATTTACTATATATTGTTCATTTGGACAACATTTTGTGGTGCCCCTTCAACTTTTACCCCAGCTGAGCCTCAGCCCCCCCAACAAAAATTTCCTGGTGCCGCCACTGTGCGATAGTTAATTTCAGAATACAGACAACAACTCATGAAACTGGCAGTGTCTACATTTGTTAATCAACAGTGTGTCAATCTTGTACGATATTACAGTACAATATGCATATTACCAGCCTAGAACAAGGAATTGCACCAAGTTTCATAAAATTCCTCCTGAAAATGTGAGAGGAGTTCATTTCAGAATGCAAGCACCCACTCAAGGAACTGACAGAGTTTAGATTTGTTCATCAAGGGCCATAACTCTGGTACAATGGGACTAAATCAAACAAAATAATATGTGTATTACCAACTTATAACAAGGACTTGTACCCAGTTTCAGGAATTTCCTCCTGAAAATGTGAGAGGAGTTGATTTCAGAATGCTTATATCCTTTGACAGACCGACAGAAATCACTGGCCTAAGGAACCGCAGGGGGATTTAAAAAAAAAATTGGTAACTGGAGCATGCCTGTGGAGCACCGTAGATGTGTGTTGTACTGTATAGAGAACACTGCCTTAAGAATAAGTAATGCACTGAAAAAAAAAATAAAAAAATACAAGGACATAATGTATGATAGCAATGAGCTCCGAATTAAGGCCAATTCAAAATATGTCAGAAACTTGTGACCAAGTTGGTGCTTTCACGGTGTGGTGGATGTGGCGATGCCCGACACCAGCGTATGCTCCCTGAGCTGACACACGACAGTGGATCACAGATATCAAACAACATCTCTGCATTTAGTTCAAAGTCCTTTCAGAGAGTTTCTCGACTTCTGAAGTGAGATGGTTTTGAGTGTAGCACGCTCATGCAGAGTACGACAAAGACGCCCTGAAGCCGACTTGGCGTGGCTCGCCTCTGCACCTGCACTGCTGCACTGCACTGTTACCACTGTAACGAGTCATGAACACAGTCTTTAATGTACAAAGCCTACAGCTGCTCCCCACAGGACAAAAACATGAGTGAGTCAACGTGATCCTCACGCCAGCGGGTGCATTCGTTCATCTTACTGCTCGCTGTGTAATTACTACAGACGAGAAACAGTGAGGAGGCTTCGGCTCCTGCGTCATCAGCGTCCAGTTGCTGTATAATCCAAACCTGCTTGTTCTGCTCAGATTATCACCATCTCCCTAATCTTATGGGCCAACCGCTGTGATAACACTCCAGATGGGGCCTGCAAACAACCCCGCTGGTAAAATGACAAGACCGGATCGACCAGTCAAACCGCTGCTGCTGTTCCTCTGAGCGCGTTTCTGATCCTGCCCCAACAAATCTATCGTCTGTGGGGAAAAAAAAGCACAATATACACACTATATATCTCCACTGAGAGCATCTACAATAAAGTCGTTTTACGGCTGTTGGATTATTAAACTGATTTTCAAAGTTATGAGGATAAAAATAATAATGTAATTAAAAAAAAAACACATTTTACTGAAGCAACACCATTAAGCATGTGTCCTTCTGCTGCACAGTTCTTTTCTGATCCAAAATAAATAAATAAAATGCAAATTACAGTTTGCCCAAAAGCTGATATAACAACACTGACAGAGGACCCAAGAGAAAAAGGCTTCCTACTTTCTTTTTATTAAACATGTTTGTTTGAGCAACAACTATTTTTACATAAAAATAAAACCCATCCATCTTGTACTTAACATTTTGTTTTTGACAAAATAAATCTTGCCAACCAAAGTCTAGATAGTTTTGCTGACTGTTTACACATGAAATGGATCATATTTAGAACCAGAATATTAATGAAAAAAAATAAAGACAAAAAAACATTTTCCAGAGTACGCCTTTTTTTTTCAAGTTTGAGAGAACAACTCTACATACATAGACACAGACATATACTCAAAAATATAAACGCAACACTTTTGGTTTTGCTCCCATTTTGTATGAGATGAACTCAAAGATCTAAAACTTTTTCCACATACACAATATCACCATTTCCCTCAAATATTGTTCACAAACCAGTCTAAATCTGTGATAGTGAGCACTTCTCCTTTGCTGAGATAATCCATCCCACCTCACAGGTGTGCCATATCAAGATGCTGATTAGACACCATGATTAGTGCACAGGTGTGCCTTAGACTGCCCACAATAAAAGGCCACTCTGAAAGGTGCAGTTTTATCACACAGCACAATGCCACAGATGTCGCAAGATTTGAGGGAGCGTGCAATTGGCATGCTGACAGCAGGAATGTCAACCAGAGCTGTTGCTCGTGTATTGAATGTTCATTTCTCTACCATAAGTCGTCTCCAAAGGCGTTTCAGAGAATTTGGCGGTACATCCAACCAGCCTCACAACCGCAGACCACGTGTAACCACACCAGCCCAGGACCTCCACATCCAGCATGTTCACCTCCAAGATCGTCTGAGACCAGCCACTCGGACAGCTGCTGGAACAATCGGTTTGCATAACCAAAGAATTTCTGCACAAACTGTCAGAAACCGTCTCAGGGAAGCTCATCTGCATGCTCGTCGTCCTCATCGGGGTCTCGACCTGACTCCAGTTCGTTGTTGTAACTGACTTGAGTGGGCAAATGCTCACATTCGCTGGCGTTTGGCACGTTGGAGAGGTGTTCTCTTCACGGATGAATCCCAGTTCACACTGTCCAGGGCAGATGGCAGACAGCGTGTGTGGCGTCGTGTGGGTGAGCGGTTTTCTGATGTCAATGTTGTGGATCGAGTGGCCCATGGTGGCGGTGGGGTTATGGTATGGGCAGGTGTCTGTTATGGACGAAGAACACAGGTGCATTTTATTGATGGCATTTTGAATGCACAGAGATACCGTGACGAGATCCTGAGGCCCATTGTTGTGCCATACATCCAAGAACATCACCTCATGTTGCAGCAGGATAATGCACGGCCCCATGTTGCAAGGATCTGTACACAATTCTTGGAAGCTGAAAATGTCCCAGTTCTTGCATGGCCGGCATACTCACCGGACATGTCACCCATTGAGCATGTTTGGGATGCTCTGGACCGGCGTATACGACAGCATGTACCAGTTCCTGCCAATATCGCACAGCCATTGAAGAGGAGTGGACCAACATTCCACAGGCCACAATTGACAACCTGATCAACTCTATGCGAAGGAGATGTGTTGCACTGCATGAGGCAAATGGTGGTCACACCAGATACTGACTGGTATCCCCCCCCAATAAAACAAAACTGCACCTTTCAGAGTGGCCTTTTATTGTGGACAGTCTAAGGCACACCTGTGCACTAATCATGGTGTCTAATCAGCATCTTGATATGGCACACCTGTGAGGTGGGATGGATTATCTCAGAAAAGGAGAAGTGCTCACTATCACAGATTTAGACTGGTTTGTGAACAATATTTGAGGGAAATGGTGATATTGTGTATGTGGAAAAAGTTTAGATCTTTGAGTTTATCTCATACAAAATGGGAGCAAAACCAAAAGTGTTGTGTTTATATTTTTGTTGAGTATATATATATATATATATATATATATATATATATGGTGGTTGGCTCTCACTGCGGTATTATATCACTTCCTGTTCCGGAGCACAGCGGTGTTTTTCTGTATCTGTTAGCTGTTTAATCTGTGCAGTTAGATTGATCTAGTTAACTAGATAACGATTTGTTTCACAGTGTAATCTTCACGTGCCTTAACTAAAGCACTCCCTCGGCTGAATCACCTCTAAATTATTTACACATTATTCACTTTGTGTGTTTTTAGGAATCCGCTAGCTTAGCGCAGCTACTAGCTCTTAGCCGATTTAGCATGGTGGCTTCTCCTGTCTCTCCCGTACTTTTCTGCTCTGGGTTTGAAATGTTTAGTTATTCCTCAGCCTCCTTTAGCAGTAATGGTACTTGTAATAAGTGTAGCTTATTCGTAGCTTTGGAGGCCAGGCTGGGCGAATTGGAGACTCGGCTCCGCACCTTGGAAAATTCTACAGCTAGCCAGGCCCCTGTAATTGGTGCGGACCAAGGTAGCTTAGCCGCTGTTAGTTCCCTTCCAGCAGATCCCGAGCAGCCGGGAAAGCAGGCCGACTGGGTGACTGTGAGGAGGAAGTGTAGCCCCGTGTACACCGCCAACCCGTTCACATTTCTAACCGTTTTTCCCCACTCGACGACACACCCGCCTAGGATCAAACTCTGGTTATTGGTGACTCTGTTTTGAGAAATGTGAAGTTAGCGACACCAGCAACCATAGTCAATTGTCTTCCGGGGGCCAGAGCAGGCGACACTGAAGGAAATTTGAAACTGCTGGCTAAGGCTAAGCGTAAATTGGGTAAGACTGTAATTCACGTCGGCAGTAATGACACCCGGTTACGCTAATCGGAGGTCACTAAAATTAACATTGAATCGGTGTGTAACTTTGCAAAAACAATGTCGGACTCTGTAGTTTTCTCTGGGCCCCTCCCCAATCGGACCGGGAGTGACATGTTTAGCCGCATGTTCTCCTTGAATTGCTGGCTGTCTGAGTGGTGTCCAAAAAATGAGGTGGGCTTCATAGATAATTGGCAAAGCTTCTGGGGAAAACCTGGTCTTGTTAGGAGAGACGGCATCCATCCCACTTTGGATGGAGCAGCTCTCATTTCTAGAAATCTGGCCAATTTTCTTAAATCCTCCAAACCGTGACTATCCAGGGTTGGGACCAGGAAGCAGAGTTGTAGTCTTACACACCTCTCTGCAGCTTCTCTCCCCCTGCCATCCCCTCATTACCCCATCCCCGTAGAGACGGTGCCTGCTCCCAGACCACCAATAACCAATAAAAATCTATTTAAGCATAAAAATTCAAAAAGAAAAAATAATATAGCACCTTCAACTGCACCACAGACTAAAACACTTAAATGTGGTCTATTAAACATTAGGTCTCTCTCTTCTACGTCCCTGTTAGTAAATGATATAATAATTGATCAACATATTGATTTATTCTGCCTTACAGAAACCTGGTTACAGCAGGATGAATATGTTAGTTTAAATGAGTCAACACCCCTGAGTCACACTAACTGCCAGAACGCTCGTAGCACGGGCTGAGGAGGAGGATTAGCAGCAATCTTCCATTCCAGCTTATTAATTAATCAAAAACCCAGACAGAGCTTTAATTCATTTGAAAGCTTGACTCTTAGTCTTGTCCATCCAAATTGGAAGTCCCAAAAACCAGTTTTATTTGTTGTTATCTATCGTCCACCTGGTCGTTACTGTGAGTTTCTCTGTGCTTAGCTCAGATAAGATAATTATAGTGGGCGATTTTAACATCCACACAGATGCTGAGAATGACAGCCTCAACACTGCATTTAATCTATTATTAGACTCAATTGGCTTTGCTCAAAATGTAAATGAGTCCACCCACCACTTTAATCATATCTTAGATCTTGTTCTGACTTATGGTATGGAAATTGAAGACTTAACAGTATTCCCTGAAAACTCCCTTCTGTCTGATCATTTCTTAACATTTACATTTACTCTGATGGACTACCCAGCAGTGGGGAATAAGTTTCATTACACTAGAAGTCTTTCAGAAAGCGCTGTAACTAGGTTTAAGGATATGATTCCTTCTTTATGTTCTCTAATGCCATATAACAACACAGTGCAGAGTAGCTACCTAAACTCTGTGAGTGAGATAGAGTATCTCGTCAATAGCTTTACATCCTCATTGAAGACAACTTTGGATGCTGTAGCTCCTCTGAAAAAGAGAGCTTTAAATCAGAAGTGCCTGAATACGTGGTATAACTCACAAACTCGCAATTTAAAGCAGATAACCCATAAGTTGGAGAGGAAATGGCATCTCACTAATTTAGAAGATCTTCACTTAGCCTGGAAAAAGAGTCTGTTGATCTATAAAAAAAGCCCTCCATAAAGCTAGGACATCTTACTACTCATCACTAATTGAAGAAAATAAGAACAACCCCAGGTTTCTTTTCAGCACTGTAGCCAGGCTGACAAAGAGTCATAGCTCTACTGAGCCGAGTATTCCTTTAACTTTAACTAGTAATGACTTCATGACTTTCTTTGCTAATAAAATTTTAACTATTAGAGAAAAAAATCACTCATAACCATCCCAAAGACGTATCGTTATCTTTGGCTGCTTTCAGTGATGCCAGTATTTGGTTAGACTCTTTCTCTCCGATTGTTCTGTCTGAGTTATTTTCATTAGTTACTTCCTCCAAACCATCAACATGTCTATTAGACCCCATTCCACCACCTCCAGTTCGTCGTCGTAACCGACTTGAGTGGGCAAATGCTCACATTCGCTGGCGTTTGGCACGTTGGAGAGGTGTTCTCTTCACGGATGATGCAAAGGAGATGTGTTGCACTGCATGAGGCAAATGGTGGTCACACCAGATACTGACTGGTATCCCCCCCCCCCCATGAAACAAAACTGCACCTTTCAGAGTGGCCTTTTATTGTGGGCAGTCTAAGGCACACCTGTGCACTAATCATGGTGTCTAATCAGCATCTTGATATGGCACACCTGTGAGGTGGGATGGATTATCTCAGCAAAGGAGAAGTGCTCACTATCACAGATTTAGACTGGTTTGTGAACAATATTTGAGGGAAATGGTGATATTGTGTATGTGGAAAAAGTTTTAGATCTTTGAGTTCATCTCATACAAAATGAGAGCAAAACCAAAAGTGTTGCGTTTATATATATATAAAAAATGATCACATTTGTTATTCATAATGATGATCATTCTAATAACTAGGTATACAGGAATTTCCCAGGAATCAAATCACAAAACAAAATACAGTCTGATAATAATAACAACAAAATGATAATAAAATGTACATGACAATAATGCACAGAAATCCTTAAAAAAAAAAAAAAAAACCAGTTAGTAATACAGAAAAGAAGTGTGACGTACGAATGGTTTATTCTGGCCTTGAATATGAAAAAGGTTTGAGGACAGGATTTCAAAAACTGGTCTTGGAATGGTGTTTAAACGGTAAGAAAGGAAACATGAATGAATCAATTTTCCTAAATTGTGGTGGGGGGTCAATACTGATGGAATTTTTACAGTGCAGCCACTTTGCTTGACAGATCTTGCCAATAAACAACCTTCACTTGTTCACTGCTTTGATAGGAGTTTAAAATCCAAACAGAATGCCAATGAGTAAACCATTTTCCTCTGTGGACTGGGGACCTGCATGAGAAATATGATTTTGATTAGACAGTAATGTGTGTTTGTCATAATGCAGTGCATCTGGAAATATTCACAGCACTTCACTTTTTCCGCATTTTGTTATGTTACAGTCTTATTCCAAAATGGAGTAAATTCATTTTTCCCCATCTCAAAGAAGAGAAGGGCCTTAGTCAGGGAGGTGACCAAGAACTTTCCAGAAGGACAACCATCTCTGCAGCAATCCACCAATCAGGCCTGTATGGTAGAGTAGACAGACTGAAGCCACTCCTTCGCAGTGTTGCCACAGTTACTTTGAAAAAGTAATCCAATTGCTGATTACTCCTTGAAAAAATAACTTAGTTACTTTACTGATTACTCAATTGTAAAAGTAACTAAGTTAGATTACTAGTTACTTTTTTAGTTACTTTCCCCAGCTGCCGACAACAACCCACCTCAACATGACAATGATACCTGTTTTGCCTAAACTTACTTTATAGTCACCCTTTCTTGACTTCAATGAAAATAAATCCTTGTTTTATAAAAAGTAAAATAAAGACCTCTTTCTTGACCTCATATTTAACTGTTGACAGCACTGTAACAGTAAAACTTGCAATTTTTAACCTACATTGTTTATAAATGTAACTATTAAATTCTTGGTAACATTTTTCTAACATTTAAATTCTCTCTAAATATTTTACTTGTTGAAATTAATATTATTTTAAGTAGTATTAGTAGTTGTAGTAAAAAAAGGCTTCAAGACTGTACCTTTAATCTAGGGGTGTTGTGAGGGGGGCACATCCTTGCCCCACGCCCCCATTCCATCTGGATTCGCCCCTGCTTTGGCGTTTGAGCACAAAGAATGGATAACATTTATTTATGCAGAAAACATGAACAGATTTACACGTAAGAAAGTTTTATTGCATTTTCACATCATGTGGTCCTCAGAAAGAGAGTTTAGGTGCATTTGAGTGGAAAATAGTCTTAGTTGTTGACACGTCGCGGAGGATCAGCTGTTTTAACGTGCAGATACAGAGCGGCTCAGCTCAGCTCTAAATAAAGGAGGAAAAAAGTATAAAAATGTCTTTGTAAAGTTCAGTGCAGGTGTGCTGATCACTGTGCTTTAAGAGGAGACGACGAGTCGAGCAGCTGCAAAAAAACGTGGATGAAAAGCTCACAGCTTGCTTAAAGTGGGCAGTTCAGTCGAACCCCGACCTCCTGCCCAAAGACCAAGTTTAATGCTGCTATCGACCCACAATGAAAAATAATAGTAACGCACAGTGACATGGAGAAGTAACTTTAATCTGATTACTGATTTGGAAAGATTAACACGTTAGATTACTCGTTACTAAAAAAAGTGGTCAGATTAGAGTAACGCGTTACTAAGTAACCTTAACCATAACCACCCCACCCCCACTGCACATTTAATTATGTGCAGCCATCATGGAATGAGTTAGAATGAATTTGCACTCCCATGGTGAAATTTTTGCACTTTTTGGGACAATGCGACAAACCAATAGATTAATGTATATTTCGTGCTGCTGAATCACAACAATCCATGAGACAAAAGGCACCCGAAGAACTCAGACCAGGAGAAACAAAATTCTCTGGTCTGATGAGACAAAGATTGAACTCTTTGACATCATGTTTGGAGGAGACCAGGCACCATCCCTACAGTGAAGCATGGTGGTGGCTGTATCATGCTGTGGACTGGGAGACTAGTCAGGATTGAGGGAAAGATGAATGAAGCAATGTAGAGAAACATTATGGATGAAAACCTGCTCTTGACCTCAGACTGGGGCGACGGTTCATCCTTCAGCAAGACAATGACCCTAAGCACACAGCCAAGATATCAAAGGAGTGGCTTCAGGACAACTCTGTGAATGTCCTTCAGTGGCCCAGCCAGAGCCCAGACCTGAATCCAAATGAGATCTGAAAATGTCCGTGCACTGACGCTCCCCATCCAACCTGAACAAAGATAGGTGCACCAAGCTTGTGGCATCATCTTCAAGAAGACTTGAGGCTGGAATTGCTGCCAAAGATGCATCAACAAAGTATTGAGCAAAAGGAGTGAATACTTATGTACATGCGATTTCTTAGTTTTTTTTTATTATTATTTTTAATAAATTTGCAAAAAGAAAAACAAAACAAAAACGTTTTTCATGTTGTAATGGGTGTTGCAAGTATAATTTTGAGGAGAAAAAAAATGAATTTACTCCACTTTGGAATAAGGCTGTAACATAAGTACATGTGGAAAAAGTGAAGCACCTCTGAATACTTTCTGGATGCAGTATTTTGGGCCTGTAGTTTAAAAAAGTGTCAAAAATGTCAAACTTTAGAATAATAACACAAACTCTTAAGACAAAACTTTGTCTTACAGCATATATTTAATTCACAGAGCCGTTCAACATGACTTTCACACAAAAAGTGTAGGAAGCAGCATTATTATGAAGCTGAACAAGTATATTAATTCATACAGCTCCACGCTGCACTTTGCTTCCTTCCTCTGTGCCCGACAGCGGGACAGCACTAACCTTCAGTGTGGACAGGCTGAACACGTGACTTCTAACAAATCAGGTATCGCTGTGGGTGGGGCATCACTAAACACCAGAAAGTAATGACTGCAACAGTATCAGAGCCAAAGTAGTGCATTTTAAAATGACGTGACCTTACCAGCAAACAGATTTGATAAATGACCGACAACCATAAAAATGTTGAATATCGGCGCAGATAATCAAGCAACCCCCAGTAATTCCATGAAATGAACAAATCTAACCATAATCTACTACTACAAAAAGTATCTAACCTGATGATGATGCCAAGTGAATCTCTGACAGTTTTCTTTGGGTTAAGGCCCCCTGACACTTGCATGACTTTGATGCATGCACTGTTGTGCAGGAGAGTAAACCTGTCGTTAACAGATGTAGTCTGAAGATGGCGTGTGCAATTGTGCAAAGAGAATTTTGAAATGTTCAAAAAAAAAAAATCTTTCATGCATAAATGTTGTGCAACAAAAGCGAACTCAACCAACACTACATGCAGCTTGTCAAGTTGAGTAAAGAAGAAGGCAACAGTACAACTGGCTGCATCAGCGCACCACATCACAGCGCAGCTTGTCTGAATGATAACGAGATGTTTAATCTATCACAAACATACTTTAACAGCTGCACACAAGAAGGAAAGAACATGCAACTGTTTCACCAAGCCATGACAATGTAAACATGACAATTAATTACCTGTTTAGACAGCTCCAAATGCTTTCTCCACCTCGTTCAGTGTGTGCGAGAAAAGCAGCAGTTGGAGTTCTCCTATGTGATTCCGGAAGCGATTTAGAGGTGTTTTCAACAGCTAACTTGGACAGAAAATGATTAATCTGCTACAAAATAATTACTTTATATATGCAGCATCCAGTGCACAATGCGTGGAAGCCAGTGGAACAAAGCACGGTGTCCAGCTGGGAACACAGCGGGTGGGATTGTCACAATGATGTGCGTGTATCAAAATCGTGCAAGTGTCAGGGGGCCTTTACAAACAGTTTTGTTGGCATCATTTGTAGCAGAATTCCATTAGGGAGTGTCATTAGCGAACCTTTGTAATGACTCTGTCATGGAAACAGGCGAGTCCATATTTCACAGAGAGAGTCCATTTAAGAGTAAAAATTTTCTACTTTGGAAGAATATGAGTACATGGAGGAAAGAAGAAGAAACGTCTTGGTGTGTATTTGTGCACCTGGCCCCACCCCCACACAGGTGAGAGAACCTGAAACCCGCCACACTTCTCTTACGGTTACCCATGAGGTCAATCAGTACACAGCAGACATCATGTCATAAAGCAGCTGCCGGCGTTTACAGCTGGATCAAAGTGATGACAGAGCTCCTCCATGTTTGGCGGTCTGAAGGTAAACACACAGTCCCGATGACGGTAGAACGTTGCCGAGGTTGGGATAGAGATTGTGTACCCCCCCCCCCCCGCACACACACACGCACCCACACAGTGCTCCTGCCACAGACAGACACGGGGACGGGAAGGAGGTGAAGTCAATATTTACCGCTACAAGCAGACACAGCCTGGCTGTTGCTATGGAGGCAATTCCAAGAATTCCACAAACCAACAAAGTGCAGAGATGTAGGATATCTGCACACAGATTTTCTGGGCCAAACCAGCCAGAATGCAGCAGGACTATCTGATGAAGAAAAAGTGTCAGATTAACTGAAACACCACTTCTCTGAATTACGTGGGAGGTTTGTCACTTCCTGAAAGCATGTGGAAGAATCCGGAAACAAAGACACCGAGAGAAGGTGAGATCACCTGAGGAAATGAGTTCTATCGTGGAAAGCAGGTTCCCTAAAAATACATCGTTTCCCCGATTTCCAGCCTCAGCAGTGCTTTTGTGTCTATAACAGAATCAGCGGCTGTGAGCTCTTTTCCCTTTTCACTACCAGCTTTTGTCTTTATCATCACTGCTATGTTCATGTCACTTTTTGTTTTCGCAAATGGAACAACCAACCTGACCTACCAAAAAAAACAAAAAAAAAACAAAAACATCCACACAACCTCACCGGGTTAGCAGATCTCAGGCGAGCAGCTGGCTGGTCCGTTTTAAACCCCTTGCTTACACAGGAATTTTTTTTCCTACTTTCCAAATAACAAACACTCCTGGCACCAACTGCAGGTTCATGGATTTTCTTTTATCCTCCGTTCTTAATCTGAGTCTGACATACAACAAAGTATCTGGACTGAAGTTTCAGCAAGAAAATATCTGGGTCATTTTAGATCTGGTGGAACTACTCAAACATGCCAGTGTGTGTAGACGTTACCTCCACACACTGGCATTTGTTAGGACAATTACTCACAAATGTAGAGGTTGTTTTTCCTCTTTTTTTGGCTTGTTGTTGCTCCTGGTTGTTCGAGGTCACTACAACAGATCTGGCATAATTCTGCATTGGGATTAGGCACAGGTTTTACACCAGATGCCCTTCCTGACACAAGTCAATTCTACCTGGAGAAATCAGGAGTTGATTAGGATCCATGTGTGGATTGTTCGTCATATTTATTTTGTTTTACTTACGAAAACAGGTTGTTTGTTGTCCTGTGGGGGGGGGGGGGGGGGGGGGGGGGGGTAGACTGGATTGGTTGCTGTTGGGGGGTGTTTTTGGGAGTAGGTCTGTGGGTGTGTGTGTGTGTGTGTGTGTGTGTGTGTGTGTGTGTGTCCATGTGTGTTTGTAGTATGTATGGCCCAGGGAAAGAAGATGTTTGTCACCCTGCTGGTGTGGGACTTTGTTGCCTTGTAGTGTCTCCCGGAGGGCAACAGGTCAAACAGGGAGTAGGCAGGGTGTAAGGAGTCTCTTGTGATGGCCTTGGTTTTCCTAAGGCAGCAGGATGTTTTCCAGGCTGGGCAGAGGACAACCGATGATCTTTGGGGTGGTGTTTATGACCCACTGCACAGCCTTTCTGTCTTTATTATTTCAAAAAAAAAAAGAAAAAAAGAAAAAAAAAGTGAATCTCTACCTGTTACCTTGTATTTTAAACAAGCCAATCATTTTTTTGAAGTCTTCATTTGATCAACACAGTTGATTGAAATTATCAATATTATTAAGAGAAAAAAGCCCATTAAATTATGGTGTTAATCAGAATCTGGAACTAAATTCTGCATTAATTTAAAAACAAAACAAAAAGACACCTTTCTTTCACACAGTACAATTTCAGATGAAATCAAATCAAAGAATTTTTTCAGCTGATCACTGTGAAACTTGCTGGAATAATCAGTATTATCGCAAAGAAGAACCAATTAAAATGTGATATTGATAAGGGATTTGTTTTCATTGCCATTTTACATATTGAACATCATTATTATTCAAACATTAAGATCAATTTCTCCAAAAACATTCAGCAGATTGCCATCAAACATGGTGGAATGTGGTATGCTTTGTCTAGTTGCCCTTCTTATTTGCTAGAATATCCTCTGCCTCACCTCTTACCTCCTCTTCCCAACTAAAGTGGATGTAGCTCCGCCCACTTTATCCATTCCATTCTGTGAAATCAAACAAGGCAACACCAACAGCAACGCCCTTCATTTCCACAGACATCACTGTGATTACAAAACGGAGACGAAGCCCGTAACTGTTGCTAGATGGATGACACTAGAGAGGCCTGCTGAGTCACACAAAGCCTTTGTGAAGTCATAGAGATCGTTAGCAAGAACGAGTGAATCATTTTGTAAGAAAAACAGCCTGTGCCAGAAATCTGTGTTCGACTCTGAAAGCCTGATCTCTGACCCCCCCCGCCCCCCCCCAAAAAAAATACCACCTAGAAAGTCACTGTCAGCATCAGAGGGTGCACTCCTGTTGTATGACGTTTAAGTATGTCATGTCTTTGAGTAAAATTACCCATCAGAGTTCACTGATGATGTCAGCTTTCCTAGACTGGGTGTAACAGACACGACTTTGAGGAAACAGACAGACAACATTACCGTAATTTCTTTCACTTAGCTCATCAGGTTTGTTGCAAAACAGCAAAGAATTTACAGCGGATAGTCGGTTGTGAACATGACACAAGCCCTGGATAGATTTACCTTCACGAAAGAATAAAAACAAGAGCACCAGCATCTGCTTTGATCAATTTCAGCCATTTATCAAAGAAATCTCTGAAAATGTGATGAGCTCCAGCTTCTAAGATGTGAGGACTCTGTGGCCGCTGTGTATGTGAGTGTGTATGGCTTTGATTACGGAGAAACTGGGGAGAGCTGACATTTGCTGTTTGGTATGCTGATGTATTTTGGGTCAAGGATGAACGCCACGAAAACAACAGGACTAATATTTCTGAAGAAATTAGGGATATTAAGTAACAACAGTGAACAATGGATGTTGACCATTAAATTCTGGATTCACACGCCATTCCAGTAGGGGGCGGTAAATCATCTATATATTAAAAGCCAAGTGGCCTCTGTGTACATCTGTGTGTGTGTGTAACTTCAATCAAGGAGAAACTTCAGAGAGCTGACATTTGCCGTTTAGTATGCTTTTGTGTTTTAGGTCAATCTAGAGCCCGTGGATCCCCACAGGCAACGCGCTACTATCAGTGTAAATCAATATCTTCTGGTTTTGGAGTGACACAGGGACACCCATGCTTCACCTGGCTGCAGCAGATAGTTATTTTAGAGATGTGAGAATGGACCACTCATCTACTGGGCACTTGCCATTCAAGACCAACGGCAGTTACATTTTGCCATGGATGCCACAACATGCGGTAACAGGGCATGCTCCCAGACTTTACTTAATTTTCATTTAATTTATTTATTTAAAAGGGACAACACATATAGTGTAAATATGTCAGATTATAGCCGTGGGCTAATTTCCATCTGTAGTCCCTGACAGACTATAAGAATTAAACAATTTACAGTAAAAACACACAAACATCACAGAAGCTTACAATACAACAGACTACATTACATAGGGGTCACCAACTACTACAACAAGACACCGACTAGACAAAAGACAGGAAACAAAAGGACACTGACATGATCTGAGCATGAAGGTTAGTTACACAAATTCAGTCAAAGGAGGACACACAGTTAAAAAAACAACAAAAAAACAACATGTACAACTCAATTAGAATAAGTTAATTAAAATTGCAAGTCTAATTTCATACATTTATATATTTTAAAAACCATAACTTTAAGAACAATAATTTGTAAAGTGCTGTAGTGCATTGCACATTCCCTACAGTTTCTACAATTGAGTTCATAATGCTCACATTTTTGATTTGAGCCACTCCTTTAAGTAACTTTTGAAGGTTTTAAAGCTTGAAGCCTCTCTCACTGTAGTTGGCAAAGCGTTCCATTGGACACTGCCTTTGTAGGACAGAACATTTTGCCTCTACTCAGCCCTGGTGACCCTCGGACCAACTGTTCTATATTTAATATAATTTGCAAGAGGTGGAGGAGCCAACCCATGTAAAATTTTATATATTAGACAAGCATTTTTAAATTTTATAAAATTGGTTATACTTTGATAAAATTTTGCAGTGATGATATGAAAATGGTCTTTTATCTAAAATTTTCAGTGCTCTTTTATAAAGCCTTTCAATCGGTTTTAAAATTGTCACCTGTGAGAGACCAGCTGGTTATGCAGTAACCTACATGAGGAAAAAAGAAAAAAAAAAAAAAAAAAAAAAATCATACAATACAAGAACATCATAGCCATTTGATCTGTCATTGACCTCCTTATTTGGTTGAAGTTAAACACATTGCATTTGATTATTTTAGTTATCATTTTAATATGATTTTTAAAAGGAGAGTGTCAAGTCCAGCAACACTCCCAAATACTTGAATTCTTTAACTAACTGCAGTTCATCATCTCCAATGTACACATTGGAGCGCTCTATATTGGAAGCCTTTTTTGAAAAATACATACAGACAGTTTTCTGTATGTTTAATTTCAGACATGATCCATTAAGCCAATTTGAAATATACATACTTTAGGGCTGACGTAAGAGTCTGAGCTGCTGCCTCAGGTGATCTTGCATTTGTCTAGATTACCGCATCATCAGCATAATTGCTTGCTTGCCTCTACTGGTGGTTGGCTCTCACTGCGGTATTGTAGCACTTCCTGTTCCGGAGCACAGCGGTGTTTTTCTGTATCTGTTAGCTGTTTAATCTGCGCAGTTAGATTGATCTAGTTATCTAGATTACGATTTGTTTCCCAGTGTAATCTTTACGTGCCTTAACTAAAGCACTCCTTCTGCTGAATCACCTCTAAATTATTTACACATTATTCATTTTGCATGTTTTAGGAATCCGCTAGCTTAGCGTAGCTACTAGCTCTTAGCCGATTTAGCATGGCGGCTTCTCCTGTCTCTCCCGCACTTTTCTGCTCTGGGTGTGAAATGTTTAGTTATTCCTCGGCCTCCTTTAGCAGTAACGGTACTTGTAATAAGTGTAGCTTATTCATAGCTTTGGAGGCCAGGCTGGGCAAATTGGAGACTCGGCTCCGCACCTTGGAAAATTCTACAGCTAGCCAGGCCCCTGTAGTCGGTGCGGACCAAGGTAGCTTAGCCGCCGTTAGTTACCCCCTGGCAGATCCCGAGCAGCCGGGAAAGCAGCCCGACTGGGTGACTGTGAGGAGGAAGCGTAGTTCTAAACAGAAGCCCCGTGTACACCGCCAACCCGTTCACAATTCTAACCGTTTTTCCCCACTCGACGACACACCCGCCGAGGATCAAACTCTGGTTATTGGCGACTCTGTTTTGCGAAATGTGAAGTTAGCGACACCAGCAACCATAGTCAATTGTCTTCCGGGGGCCAGAGCAGGCGACATTGAAGGAAATTTGAAACTGCTGGCTAAGGCTAAGCGTAAATTTGGTAAGATTGTAGTTCACGTCGGCAGTAATGACACCCGGTTACGCCAATCGGAGGTCACTAAAATTAACATTAAATCGTTGTGTAACTTTGCAAAAACAATGTCGGACTCTGTAGTTTTCTCTGGGCCCCTCCCCAATCAGACCGGGAGTGACATGTTTAGCCGCATGTTCTCCCTGAATTGCTGGCTGTCTGAGTGGTGTCCAAAAAATGAGGTGGGCTTCATAGATAATTGGCAAAGCTTCTGGGGAAAACCTGGTCTTGTTAGGAGAGACGGCATCCATCCCACTTTGGATGGAGCAGCTCTCATTTCTAGAAATCTGGCCAATTTTCTTAAATCCTCCAAACAGTGACTATCCAGGGTTGGGACCAGGAAGCAGAGTTGTAGTCTTACACACCTCTCTGCAGCTTCTCTCCCCCTGCCATCCCCTCATTACCCCATTCCCGGAGAGACGGTGCCTGCTCCCAGACCACCAATAACCAGCAAAAATCTATTTAAGCATAAAAATTCAAAAAGAAAAAATAATATAGCACCTTCAACTGCACCACAGACTAAAACAGTTAAATGTGGTCTATTAAACATTAGGTCTCTCTCTTCTAAGTCCCTGTTGGTAAATGATATAATAATTGATCAACATATTGATTTATTCTGCCTTACAGAAACCTGGTTACAGCAGGATGAATATGTTAGTTTAAATGAGTCAACACCCCCGAGTCACACTAACTGTCAGAATGCTCGTAGCACAGGCCAAGGCGGAGGATTAGCAGCAATCTTCCATTCCAGCTTATTAATTAATCAAAAACCCAGACAGAGCTTTAATTCATTTGAAAGCTTGACTCTTAATCTTGTCCATCCAAATTGGAAGTCCCAAAAACCAGTTTTATTTGTTGTTATCTATCGTCCACCTGGTCGTTACTGTGAGTTTCTCTGTGAATTTTCAGACCTTTTGTCTGACTTAGTGCTTAGCTCAGATAAGATAATTATAGTGGGCGATTTTAACATCCACACAGATGCCGAGAATGACAGCCTCAACACTGCATTTAATCTATTATTAGACTCTATTGGCTTTGCTCAAAAAGTAAATGAGTCCACCCACCACTTTAATCATATCTTAGATCTTGTTCTGATTTATGGTATGGAAATAGAAGACTTAACAGTATTCCCTGAAAACTCCCTTCTGTCTGATCATTTCTTAACATTTACATTTACTCTGATGGACTACCCAGCAGTGGCGAATAAGTTTCATTACACTAGAAGTCTTTCAGAAAGCGCTGTAACTAGGTTTAAGGATATGATTCCTTCTTTATGTTCTCTAATGTCATATACCAACACAGTGCAGAGTAGCTACCTAAACTCTGTAAGTGAGATAGAGTATCTCGTCAATAGTTTTACATCCTCATTGAAGACAACTTTGGATGCTGTAGCTCCTCTGAAAAAGAGAGCTTTAAATCAGAAGTGCCTGACTCCGTGGTATAACTCACAAACTCGTAACTTAAAGCAGATAACCCGTAAGTTGGAGAGGAAATGGCGTCTCACTAATTTAGAAGATCTTCACTTAGCCTGGAAAAAGAGTCTGTTGCTCTATAAAAAAGCCCTCCGTAAAGCTAGGACATCTTTCTACTCATCACTAATTGAAGAAAATAAGAACAACCCCAGGTTTCTTTTCAGCACTGTAGCCAGGCTGACAAAGAGTCAGAGCTCTATTGAGCTGAGTATTCCATTAACTTTAACTAGTAATGACTTCATGACTTTCTTTGCTAACAAAATTTTAACTATTAGAGAAAAAATTACTCATAACCATCCCAAAGACGTATCGTTATATTTGGCTGCTTTCAGTGATGCCGGTATTTGGTTAGACTCTTTCTCTCCGATTGTTCTGAGTTATTTTCATTAGTTACTTCATCCAAACCATCAACATGTTTATTAGACCCCATTCCTACCAGGCTGCTCAAGGAAGCCCTACCATTATTTAATGCTTCAATCTTAAATATGATCAATCTATCTTTATTAGTTGGCTATGTACCACAGGCTTTTAAGGTGGCAGTAATTAAACCATTACTTAAAAAGCCATCACTTGACCCAGCTATCTTAGCTAATTATAGGCCAATCTCCAACCTTCCTTTTCTCTCAAAAATTCTTGAAAGGGTAGTTGTAAAACAGCTAACTGATCATCTGCAGAGGAATGGTCTATTTGAAGAGTTTCAGTCAGGTTTTAGAATTCATCATAGTACAGAAACAGCATTAGTGAAGGTTACAAATGATCTTCTTATGGCCTCGGACAGTGGACTCATCTCTGTGCTTGTTCTGTTAGACCTCAGTGCTGCTTTTGATACTGTTGACCATAAAATTTTATTACAGAGATTAGAGCATGCCATAGGTATTAAAGGCACTGCACTGCGGTGGTTTGAATCATATTTGTCTAATAGATTACAATTTGTTCATGTAAATGGGGAATCTTCTTCACAGACTAAAGTTAATTATGGAGTTCCACAAGGTTCTGTGCTACAACCAATTTTATTCACTTTCTACATGCTTCCCTTAGGTAGTATTATTAGACGGTATTGCTTAAATTTTCATTGTTACGCAGATGATACCCAGCTTTATCTATCCATGAAGCCAGAGGACACACACCAATTAGCTAAACTGCAGGATTGTCTTATAGACATAAAGACATGGATGACCTCTAATTTCCTGCTTTTAAACTCAGATAAAACTGAAGTTATTGTACTTGGCCCCACAAATCTTAGAAACATGGTGTCTAACCAGATCCTTACTCTGGATGGCATTACCCTGACCTCTAGTAATACTGTGAGAAATCTTGGAGTCATTTTTGATCAGGATATGTCATTCAAAGCGCATATTAAACAAATATGTAGGACTGCTTTTTTGCATTTACGCAATATCTCTAAAATCAGAAAGGTCTTGTCTCAGAGTGATGCTGAAAAACTAATTCATGCATTTATTTCCTCTAGGCTGGACTATTGTAATTCATTATTATCAGGTTGTCCTAAAAGTTCCCTAAAAAGCCTTCAGTTAATTCAAAATGCTGCAGCTAGAGTACTGACAGGGACTAGAAGGAGAGAGCATATCTCACCCATATTGGCTTCTCTTCATTGGCTTCCTGTTAATTCTAGAAAAGAATTTAAAATTCTTCTTCTTACTTATAAGGTGTTGAATAATCAGGTCCCATCTTATCTTAGGGACCTCGTAGTATCATATCACCCCAATAGAGCGCTTCGCTCTCAGACTGCAGGCTTACTTGTAGTTCCTAGGGTTTGTAAGAGTAGAATGGGAGGCAGAGCCTTCAGCTTTCAGGCTCCTCTCCTGTGGAACCAGCTCCCAATTCAGATCAGGGAGACAGACACCCTCTCTACTTTTAAGATTAGGCTTAAAACTTTCCTTTTTGCTAAAGCTTATAGTTAGGGCTGGATCAGGTGACCCTAAACCATCCCTTAGTTATGCTGCTATAGACGTAGACTGCTGGGGGGTTCCCATGATGCACTGTTTCTTTCTCTTTTTGCTCTGTATGCACCACTCTGCATTTAATCATTAGTGATCGATCTCTGCTCCCCTCCACAGCATGTCTTTTTCCTGGTTCTCTCCCTCAGCCCCAACCAGTCCCAGCAGAAGACTGCCCCTCCCTGAGCCTGGTTCTGCTGGAGGTTTCTTCCTGTTAAAAGGGAGTTTTTCCTTCCCACTGTAGCCAAGTGCTTGCTCACAGGGGGTCGTTTTGACCGTTGGGGTTTTACATAATTATTGTATGGCCTTGCCTTACACTATAAAGCGCCTTGGGGCAACTGTTTGTTGTGATTTGGCGCTATATATACATATAGATATAAAAAAATTGATTGATTGATTGATTGATTGATAGATAAAGTTGTATGTCCACATCCTTACAAACACTTGGTAGGTCATTAATGAATAATGAAAATAAAATGGGCCCCAAGACAGATCCTTGGGGGACTCCTACTGCAATCAATCAATCAATCAATTTTTTTTATATAGCACCCCTGCACAATCTAAGTAGGGGGCTTTAATACCATTAACCACGGTGGCTTGTTTTCTATTTGATAAATAAGATGCCATCCATTTTATGGCATGCTCAGAAAAATTAAAAGATTGCAACTTTAATAATAAAATATTATGATTCACTAGATCAAATGCTTTATGCAAATCTAAGAAAACTGCTCCTACACAATTGTTTTTATCCAAAAGACTTTTCACTTTTTCCATGAACATTATTATGGCAGTCTCAGTTGAATGGTAGTTACAAAAACCAAATTGCACGGGATGCAGAGTAGTTTGGCCACTTTGTAGATGTTGAATCAATTTCTTGGCAACCCACTTTTCAAGGACTTTAGAAAAGACTGACAGTATGCTAATTGGTCTGCAGTTATTAATATTATTTTTGTCACCCGCCTTAAAAATTGGGGTAACTGTGGCCATCTTCCATATCTGTGGTACAATGGAATGCTCAACTGACAAATTTATTTAAAGCATAACTGGATGTGCTAGAGCCATTTTATGTGTTTTTAGGAATCCAACATCAAAGCCATGATGTCTTTAGCTTTGGACTCCTTCATGGCATTTATAATCTTTAAAGTTTCAACCTCTGATATTGGTTCTATATTAAATGTTTGACTGTGTACTGGAATGTTGTAGGTTATTTCAGGCAATTTGAAACTTGCTGCCATCTCTTCAACAGAGCGTAGAAATGATAAATTCAGCTCTTTTGCTAAGATCGTAGGATCATTCACAAGCTGGTTATTAATTTTCAATTCCAAATCATTTGCATCTTTCTTTTTCTGCCTCACTAAAAATTTGTTAATATTCTGCCATATTCGTTTTCCATTTCTGTTTGAATTTTGCATTATTGTGATAAAAAAAATTGCTTTTGCTCTTTGCATTTCTGATATTACTCTATTTCGCATTGACGTATACAACCCCTGGCAAAAATTATGGAATCACCGGCCTCAGAGGATGCTCATTCAGTTGTTTAATTTTGTAGAAAAAAAGCAGATCACAGACATGACACAAAACTAAAGTCATTTCAAATGGCAACTTTCTGGCTTTAAGAAACACTATAAGAAATCAAGAAAAAAAGATTGTGGCAGTCAGTAACGGTTACTTTTTTAGACCAAGCAGAGGGAAAAAAATATGGAATCAGTCAATTCTGAGGAAACAATTATGGAATCACCCTGTAAATTTTCATCCCCAAAACTAACACCTGCATCATATCAGATCTGCTCTTTAGTCTGCATCTAAAAAGGAGTGAACACACCTTGGAGAGCTGTTGCACCAAGTGGACTGACATGAATCATGGCTCCAACACGAGAGATGTCAATTGAAACAAAGGAGAGGATTATCAAACTCTTAAAAGAGAGTAAATCATCACGCAATGTTGCAAAAGATGTTGGTTGTTCACAGTCAGCTGTGTCTAAACTCTGGACCAAATACAAACAACATGGGAAGGTTGTTAAAGGCAAACATACTGGTAGACCAAGGAAGACATCAAAGCATCAAGACAGAAAACTTAAAGCAATATGTCTCAAAAATCGAAAAATGTACAACAAAACAAATGAGGAACGAATGGGAGGAAACTGGAGTCACCGTCTGTGAGCGAACTGTAAGAAACCGCCTAAAGGAAATGGGATTTACATACAGAAAAGCTAAACGAAAGGCATCATTAACACCTAAACAGAAAAAAACAAGGTTACAATGGGCTAAGGAAAAGTAATTGTGGACTGTGGATGACTGGATGAAAGTCATATTCAGTGATGAATCTTGAATCTGCATTGGGCAAGGTGATGATGCTGGAACTTTTGTTTGGTGCCTTTCCAATGAGATTTATAAAGATGACTGCCTGAAGAGAACATGTAAATTTCCACAGTCATTGATGATATGGGGCTGCATGTCAGGTAAAGCTGGGGAGATAGCTGTCATTACATCATCAATAAATGCACAAGTTTATGTTGATATTTTGGACAATTGAAAGGATGTTTGGGGATGATGAAATCATTTTTCAAGATGATAATGCATCTTGCCATAGAGCAAAAACTGCAAAAACATTCCTTGCAAAAGACACATAGGGTCAATGTCAACGAGCAGATCTGATTTGATGCAGGTGTTAATTTGGGGGATGAAAATTTACAGGGTGATTCCATATTTTTTTCCTCTGCTTGGTCTAAAAAAGTAACCGTTACTGACTGCCACAATCTTTTTTTCCTGATTTCTTATAGTGTTTCTTAAAGCCAGAAAGTTGCCATTTGAAATGACTTTAGTTTTGTGTCATGTCTGTGATCTGCTTTTTTTCTACAAAATTAAACAACTGAATGAACATCCTCTGAGGCCGGTGATTCCATAATTTTTGCCAGGGGTTGTATTTCTGTGTCTGTTGTCAACCTGGATTTTATTGAGTTTTTCAATAACTGGTCTCTTTTTTTCCCATCAAATTTATACAGTTTGAATCTACCCATGGGACAGAGTAAGATTTTTTTCCTATAATTCATGTTTTTGTAAAAGAACTACATACAATTTGAATTTTGTTAAGAAATATATCAGAGCATATTTCAATATTGTCACATGAGGTTACACTTTCCCAAGTGAAATCTTTTAATGCTTTTCCCAAGAGTTGCTGTTGATTCTTTGGTATAAATTTAGACATTTGTTTCCTAACATGATTGGAGTATGAATGCTCACAACATTGCTTAGTTAATTTTCTTGTACAAAGAATAACATTATGGTCTGAGAGACTAGTCAATAAATGATATGTTTTAGTGATCCTTTCAGGCCTATTTGAGAAAAGCAAGTCAATTTGGGATTCTGAAGGATTTGTAATTCTGGTCGGATTCTCAATTAATTGTGTAAAATTAAATTGATCAGTAATTAATTTCAGATTTTTGTCTTTTTGTCATCCAAATTGACACTGAAGTCTCCTAATATGATAATTTCTTTTCTATGAACACGTTTTAAGTAAATCCCGCAACTGATCATAAAATTAGTTTGTGGAAGACGGTTTACGGTAGAGACAGATTACAGTCAGTGACATTTCCACAGAAAGAGAAATGTTTACTCCAATGCATTCTAGTGTAATCTTATTGGGGCATACCATTTGATTACATTTAAATTTACTCCTGACATATAGCAGTACCCCACCCCCTTTTCATTGATCTCTGTCTTTTCTAAAAATATTATAGCCTGGTATCAGTACCGCTGAATCTGGTGAGGCACTAGTAAGCCATGTTTCTGATATGCCCCCCCCCCCAAAAAAAGAAAAAAAAATCTAAATTTGAATCACACATTAAATATTCGAATTGTTCGCATTTTGATACCATACTGCACACATTTAAGTGACCTCCGAGCATGCCAGTTTTCTTGTAACTTGGATCCCACATAATCTGGGCGTGGTTCAGAGTAGTAAACAATTTTGAACGCCTATGCTTCTTGAATACTGGAAATCTGCATGTAGATGTTTTGGGGTCTGGTTGAGGTCCAGCAATTGTTGCTATATTAGTACAGTTTGAAAGACTATGCACTTGTCCGAGGTCTTTCTTCATTGAGATATCTTCATTGAAAGTCAATCCACTTGACTTTGGATTGATAACTGCATTCATCTACTACTCCTCCTTGGGCATAAGCTGCCAAGAAGTGACCTCCAGGCATCTCTTTCTTTTGAGGTCAGCTTCACGGTTTTGGCACCATGTGATTCTGGGGCTGCCCTGTATTCCTCTTGCGTTGGGGATTCCAGGTGATTGTTTCTTTGGTGATGTTGGAGGCTGGCTTTTGGAATGTGTGGCTGAGCCTTCTCCAGCAATGTCTCAGGATCTCATCTTCTGCAGAAAGCTGGCTGGCTCACTGACAAAGGCTGTCACTGCTTATGGCGTTTGGCTAACTAATCCAGAGGATCCTTCACAAACCGGTGTTGATAAAGTTCTGCAATTTCGTTGTCATTTTCACAGTTGTCCTTGAGGTTTCTGCTCCATATAGAAGAACCGACTTGATGTTACAATTAAAATACCCTGATCTTGGACTTTGGACTGATGGTCAGACGAAATAAAGACTTTGAAGACAGTTTGGGATCAAGGAAACTGGATTGGACATTTTTAAAAACTACTAAACAAATAATGTGTTTTTCACTGTAATGGCAAGTATATTTGCATGAGTTGAAAGATGGAATGCTGTATTCAAAGAGGCAAAGCTGAATGGAAAACATTCATTGTTTTATATGAGGTCTGTCAATAAAGTAATGGTCCTTTTTATTTTTTTCAAAAACTATGGATTTCATTCATATATTTTTACGTCAGACAAGCTTGAACCCTCATGCGCATGCGTGAGTTTTTCCACGCCTGTCGGTGACGTCATTCGCCTGTGAGCACGCCTTGGGAAGGAGTGGTCCCGCCCCCTCGTCGGATTTTCATTGTCTGGAAATGGTGGAATGAAAAGGACTTTTTTCCATCAGAATTTTTTCAGAAGCTGTTAGAGACTGGCACCTGGAAACCATTCGAAAAATTTATCTGGCTTTCTGTGAAAATTTTACGGGCTTCACAGAGGATAAGGTCTGTTACTACAGCTTTAAGGACCCCTTTAAGGATGCTCGGTGCGCCGCGCTCCGAGCTGCGACGACGGGGCACAAGCCACCGGACCATTTCTAAACGGATGGCTCTGTGGATACGAGACCGTCGTGTGCTCTTTCTCTGGTTATCACGAGAGCTGGACATCAGCCATTTTCCGGCAGATTTCACTTTTAACAAGAGATTTTGTCATGGAAAGCCGCGTGGAGGCTTCGCGCGTAAAGACCAATTCGCTTTGGAAGCGAGACAAAGGAACACCTCTGTTTCGGCGTGTCAGAGGACAAGTTTGGACATGTCCAGCTCTCCACAATTTCACTGATACTTACTGGACTGGTAAGCACTGAAAGCCGAGATAGACATGTATTCTTCAATCCAGTGAAAAGTTGTAATAGGAAATTGTCCAGTTCTTCATCTGACAATGCTTGAACAACCACTAAAGCTGTCCCTGAGAACACTGAGGCTTCTGGATTTAGCGTCCTTATATTATTGAAGTATTTTTTTTATGAAAATCTAATGGAGGCATTCAAAAATGTGCGGTAAATAGAATCAAAATGCACAGTACCATTGTATCATTCATACAATGGCACAAATAATGAAAGCCATGTGACATACAATCAACCAATCAAATGACAAGGCTCTCTTTATCTGTCATATAAATGATACTTATTCATCAACAATAAGAGCATAATGGGGCTTTATCCCCCTCACCCATGTTCCCCCAAGAATTTCCATAACCTTGCCAGATAAAGACATTTGCTATTTAAAATATTGTGTTTTCAGCCCGTTTCTCACCATCAACAATATTCTATGACTGATTTGGATCTGAAGGGTTCCCAGTTCCCATGGTATCCATGAGATACTACTGAAGCAGTACAGTGGTAATACATGGATGACTTTTCAATGCTCACAAAATGCAAGATGCATTTTATTTTATTTTTTTTGGTGAACATTTTGTGTGCTTTGGCATGTTGGAATTATTAAAAATGGGGGATGGGGAGGGTGATAAAATACCTGTCTGGGAACCAGGACAATTAAGGAATTAAAAGAAGAACAGCACCTAAAATATCCTGATTTTTTTTTCCATTTATTTTGTTAGGTGTGTAAGTATTCTGTTGCTCTGTCTGAAGGTTTCCCAAATTTGCATTTTCAGCCTGTCAGAAGGGTAGTTGTTATGATTACTGAACACCAATTTGTACTGTCTGTTCAATTCCTTGTGTACTGTATGTGTGGATTAGCATGTATGGAGTAGGAAGCTGAAATCTACGTTTACATATTTGGACAATTTCTAATTCTGTTGCTCCTCCGTGAAAAAACTTCAAGCAATCGCTATTTATTTGCATCCATAAAGTTAGTTAGTTACTTACTTAGTGCTTTTATTTTGAGAAAGTGCCAAGTACAGAAAAGACAAAACTGTAACAGAAGGCGTTAAGTCCAAAACTGACTTAAATCAGACAACACAACAATAGCAATGTAACACTGATGCTCGAAATGGAGTGGGGAGAAGTAAAACTTATTAAATCTCACCCCAAGTTACAAAATAATACACTCACAAAAAAAAAAAAAACAACAGTCACTTCCTTATTAAGTCATTTCAGAAAACCTCAAACAACCAGTCAGAATCTTATGCACATGTGTGAAATCACACATACATAATAACGTGTATCTTATATACAGACATTACCACAAATAAAGTTTTTGTTTTGTTATTGTTTGTTTTTCCCCCAATACAAACAATGGTATTGGAAATATCATTAAGGGGAGGTAACAGTGTAACAGTGATGATCTGATACCAACAATGGCAAATGGAATACCATAAAGGTAAGTAACATCTAATTTGACACAAACAACACAATACAGTCAATCCTCACTATCTCTATATTGTGACAAGATATTTTGTTTATAAAGAAATTTAACCTGGTAGATGTTTGACATTGGTTTAGTTCAAACCCCAGACTGTTCCACAACTTAACACCACCTTCTCCTGGTCGTTCTCACCTTTGGAACTATGAAGTTCCAAAATCCTCTTAAACTGTACCACTGATCTCTAAGAGAAAACATGTTTTGAATATCGACTGGTAATAAGTGATGAAATACTTTGAACATGAATTGTACACTATCATTTTACAAGATCATGAAGTTTTAATAGTTTTGATTTAAGAAAAAGAGGAAGTGTATTTTCAAGATACCCAGCCTTGTGAATAGTTCATATGGCCCTTTTTTTAGTAAGAATAGTGATTGGATTGTTTATAATTATTGTCCTATACTTCTAGTAGCTCACGTATGGAAGAATGAGAGAACAATACAAGATATGTGGTACATTGTGATCAAAAATATCTTTATTAATTATTGCAAGGCTTTTGGAGACTTTGGGTGATTGCCTGATGTGTGCTTTCCAACTTAACTTGTGGTCTATTGTTAAGCCTAAAAATGTTATTTCCGAGACATTTTCAATTTGGACTCCGTCTATGTCAATCATTATATATAGGTTTAATTTATAATTTCCAAACATCATTGCTTTCATTTTATTTAAATTTAAAGACAATTTGTTACTTTCCATCCATCTTTTAATTTTGCTTAGTTCATTGTTCACTGTATTTATGAGTTGTTCAAAACGGTCATTGCTGTAGAATATGCTGGTGTCATCTGCAAACAATATGCATTTTACCAGTGTAGAAACACTAAAAACATCATTAATATACAAATTAAATAATTTGGGGCCCAACACTGACCCCTGGTGGATGCCACTTTACCGGCCGTGTGTACTTGCATAGCTTAATCTTTCAGACAAGCATATGCTACTGGCAGGATCAACCAGGTAGGCAAAGAAAAAACTGTAGAGGGTTATTGAATGCTTTAAAGCTGCAAACACATTTTTGCCCAAGGACATCAAATATGGCCATCGGGTATTGTGAAGACTTTGCATTTGTCCGTCCGTCCGTGCTTAGCATAAATCCAGTCTCATTACTGTCAGAGTCTTCAAATTCACAGCGAACATTCTTGGTACACAGACCTTGGACAAGTTCAAAGATGGCTAACCTTGACCTATTTTAAAAAGGTAAAAATGTCACATTCTGTTTCAATTTGTTCTATTTTGTTTTTGAATCACAGAGGTGACAGCCAATCAGTAGAGCGGCACTGTGACATCAGTGGCAGGTCTCTAAAAATGCTTCATTTATGTGTTTATATATTATATGTTTCTCATATAATCATATGTACCAAAGGGAAATAGTAACAGGGTTATTTAATGATCTGAGAAAGGCTTTTGATACAATAGATCACAACATATTATTTCAAAAGATAAAACTGTATGGGATCAGAGGGGTGGCTTTGAACTGGATTAAAAACTACTTACAAAACCGGAAACAGTTTGTTAAACTCAGGGATTACTGCTCTTCTTATCTGGACATTGTTTGTGGGCTTCCTCAGGGTTCTGTGTTGGGACCAAAATTATTTATTTTGTACATTAATGATTTATGCAAAGGTGGCACTTGGACAACCAGGAAAGGCTTTTGCGTTTCTACTTGTGGCCCTAAAATATGGAATAATCTGTCAAAGGAACTCAAGCTATGTCCAAATGTCAATCAGTTTAAACACCAATATAAAGAAATGATGTTCTCTGAATATGTGAAAATTGTCTAAATTCTCTGAAAATTCAATATATGGTTGAAGGAATATATAGCTGTTGGTTAAAGTATGGACAATTAAGTTATTAATTTTGTATTATTATTTTTGGATTATGCGATGTGTGCCGTTATTGGTGTGGATATGATGAGGAATTTGAGTTTTGTGATTATTTTAAGATGTTTGTGTTTGCTGTTCTGCTCACTTTGTTTTGTTTGGTTTTGCTGTGATAAGTAAAAGTTACTGAGGTAAAAGGGGTAGGTGTATATAAGCTTTGCTTCTACCTACATCCTTTAGGTTACATGGGTTGACTGGCTGAAAAATCAGTTTTGTTCTGCTTTATTTTGTTTTGTTTTATTTTAATGCAAAGTGCCAAATAAACTTGAACTCGATATATTCTGTAAAAGCTAGCGAAAAATAAGCATTTGTAAAACTAAAAATGCTGTTTTGAGAATCTAATAACACCTCTGAAGTGATGTCACAGGCAAGCTGAAACAGTCTTTTCATATATTATGTAAAAGCTAGTAAGAAATAAACACTTCTAAAACTGATAAACACTGTTTTTATAACCTGATAACACCTCTGGACTGACTAGACATTTTCCGTTAGTCAGCGTGCATACTAACTTCTGCTAACTTTCGCTGTTGTCAAAAGCTCATAAACATAAATACTGTTTATGATTGATTGATAGAGGGGTTTTATTGAACATGTACAAGTTGTATAAGAAGGGTAATTCTTTTTATTGTTTTGTTATTGTTCATCTGTGTGCCGAATAAATAAATTCATTCATTCATACGTAAGATAATAGGATCTTAATAATTACTGTAAATAACAGTCAGAGCTCTATTGAGCTGAGTATTCCATTAACTTTAACTAGTAATGACTTCATGACTTTCTTTGCTAATAAAATTTTAACTATTAGAGAAAGAATTACTCATAACCATCCCAAAGACGTATCGTTATCTTTGGCTGCTTTCAGTGATGCCTGTATTTGGTTAGACTCTTTCTCTCCGATTGTTCTGTCTGAGTTATTTTCATTAGTTACTTCATCCAAACCATCAACATGTTTATTAGACCCCATTCCTACCAGGCTGCTCAAGGAAGCCCTACCATTATTTAATGCTTCGATCTTAAATATGATCAATCTACCTTTATTAGTTGGCTATGTACCACAGGCTTTTAAGGTGGCAGTAATTAAACCATTACTTAAAAAGCCATCACTTGACCCAGCTATCTTAGCTAATTATAGGCCAATCTCCAACCTTCCTTTTCTCTCAAAAATTCTTGAAAGGGTAGTTGTAAAACAGCTAACTGATCATCTGCAGAGGAATGGTCTATTTGAAGAGTTTCAGTCAGGTTTTAGAATTCATCATAGTACAGAAACAGCATTAGTGAAGGTTACAAATGATCTTCTTATGGCCTCGGACAGTGGACTCATCTCTGTGCTTGTTCTGTTAGACCTCAGTGCTGCTTTTGATACTGTTGACCATAAAATTTTATTACAGCGATTAGAGCATGCCATAGGTATTAAAGGCACTGCGCTGCGGTGGTTGGAATCATATTTATCTAATAGATTACAATTTGTTCATGTAAATGGGGAATCTTCTTCACAGACTAAGGTTAATTCTGGAGTTCCACAAGGTTCTGTGCTAGGACCAATTTTATTCACTTTATACATGCTTCCCTTAGGCAGTATTATTAGACGGCATTGCTTAAATTTTCATTGTTACGCAGATGATACCCAGCTTTATCTATCCATGAAGCCAGAGGACACACACCAATTAGTTAAACTACAGGATTGTCTTACAGACAAAGACAAGGATGACCTCTAATTTCCTGCTTTTAAACTCAGATAAAACTGAAGTTATTGTACTTGGCCCCACAAATCTTAGAAACATGGTGTCTAACCAGATCCTTACTCTGGATGGCATTACCCTGACCTCTAGTAATACTGTGAGAAATCTTGGAGTCATTTTTGATCAGGATATGTCATTCAAAGCGCATATTAAACAAATATGTAGGACTGCTTTTTTGCATTTACGCAATATCTCTAAAATTAGAAAGGTCTTGTCTCAGAGTGATGCTGAAAAACTAATTCATGCATTTATTTCCTCTAGGCTGGACTATTGCAATTCATTATTATCAGGTTGTCCTAGAAGTTCCCTGAAAAGCCTTCAGTTAATTCAAAATGCTGCAGCTAGAGTACTGACAGGGACTAGAAGGAGAGAGCATATCTCACCCATATTGGCCTCTCTTCATTGGCTTCCTGTTAATTCTAGAATAGAATTTAAAATTCTTCTTCTTACTTATAAGGTTTTGAATAATCAGGTCCCATCTTATCTTAGGGACCTCATAGTACCATATCACCCCAACAGAGCGCTTCGCTCTCAGACTGCAGGCTTACTTGTAGTTCCTAGGGTTTGTAAGAGTAGAATGGGAGGCAGAGCCTTCAGCTTTCAGGCTCCTCTCCTGTGGAACCAGCTCCCAATTCAGATCAGGGAGACAGACACCCTCTTTACTTTTAAGATTAGGCTTAAAACTTTCCTTTTTGCTAAAGCTTATAGTTAGGGCTGGATCAGGTGACCCTGAACCATCCCTTAGTTATGCTGCTATAGACTTAGACTGCTGGGGGGTTCCCATGATGCACTGTGTTTCTTTCTCTTTTTGCTCTGTATGCACCACTCTGCATTTAATCATTAGTGATTGATCTCTGCTTCCCTCCACAGCATATCTTTTTCCTGGTTCTCTCCCTCAGCCCCAACCAGTCCCAGCAGAAGACTGCCCCTCCATGAGCCTGGTTCTGCTGGAGGTTTCTTCCTGTTAAAAGGGAGTTTTTCCTTCCTACTGTCGCCAAGTGCTTGCTCACAGGGGGTCGTTTTGACCGTTGGGGTTTTTACGTAATTATTGTATGGCCTTGCCTTACAATATAAAGCGCCTTGGGGCAACTGTTTGTTGTGATTTGGCGCTATATAAATAACATTGATTGATATTATATATACACACACACATACACATATATACATATACACATATACACACACATATACACACACATATACACATATACACACACATATACACACACATATACACACACATATACACACACATATACACATATACACACACATATACACACATACACACACATACACACATATATACATATATACACACATACACACACATATACATATATACACACATATATATATATACACACATATATACATATACACACATATACACACATACACACATATATACATATATACACACATATATATATACACACATATACATATATACACACATATACATATATACACACACATATATATATATACACACATATATACATATATACACACATATATATATACACACATATATACATATATACACACATATATATATATACACACATATATACATATATATATATATACACACATACACACACACACACACACACACTTTGCACTGGGATACCAATTAAAACAACTCCAAATTATAAAGAAGACAATGCTCATATGGTCCAGGGTATTTTAGTATTGCATTATATTTGTTATTGTGATTTTTGCATGTGGGCCTCCAGGTACTGAAAATGTAAGTAATCCAAAAAACTCAATTTATTAATGCTGAAAAAAGTGAGGATTCTTCCTTGATCAGAATGTGGATCCTGACAGCTGCATCTGTTAACTAGTAATGTTTGAAGAACATTTCAATAAGGTTGCTTAATAACTAACAGAGTAGACATGTGGTACATGAGATCTGTGGAAGGAAAAAAAAAAAAAAAAAAGTCAAATGGACAATTAATTTGTGAGCAAGCAAGCGCTGCTGAACATGTTCAAACACATGCTTTACTTTACAGCTCGAGGACTCTCAGCTGTTCCAGTGTCATTAATAATGACAACAGACACACATCCTGTCCATTTGTCCTCTGAAAAAATGTGTGACACACACACACACACACGACGTCTGGAAAAATGATGGTTCATTCAGGTTTTTCAACAACAAATCACAGATCTAAAACTGCGTTTGTTGAATAGCACATTCTGGCTCTGTCAACATATCTCAAAGTACAGTGAATTTAGATAATTTATTTACCGTCTTTCCCAGAGTGCAACTCATGCTTTTTTTTAACTAGTTCACATTCAAAATTTCACTCAGCGTAAATACTGGAGCACAGACTTCTTAGATAATCTGCTAGGACTATTAATATCCTCACATTTTTCAAGAGAATGTCAGACGCCAATATGCTGAGTTGAGTTGACCAATAAAGGGTTAACTGCACAGCAAGTTATATTATTACAGATACTTTATTATTGTATGGCTTTTGCCTTACAATATAAAGCACCTTGGGGCGACTGTTTGTTGTGATTTGGTGCTATATAATTAAAATTGATTTTTGATTTTGATTTAAAATGCTCAGAAAGGACACACACACACACACAGACAGTCCCAAACAGTTTAAAATGACTCAAGAGGACAAGAAGCCCATTCCTGCCATATTTTCATCTGCCATTTTGGTAGAGAGTTACTCAGCGACCAGAAGTTAACACTGCAAAGGTCACGCACCTTCTCTATTGACCACAATTTTTGCAGTTTTACAGGAATAGATAAACAAATGTGATGGCAAAATAAATGACAGCCGGAGGTTGAGGCTTAGTCACGATGCCAAAATGTTCAGCTGTTGACCAAAAACAATTCTGTGTCATATCTGTGAATTGATTACTTGAAGAAACATACTTGACCGAGCATCCTCCAAGTGTTGTGGTATTGTAATTTTTACATTAGTTGTCGTGCGAGGAGGCCTGTCTTGTTTAACTGTGGTGTGTTAGTAAGTCCCTTTGGCTGCTCCCTTGTTTTGCACTTGGGGTCGCCACAGCGGATCTGAGGTGGATCTGCATGTTGAATTGGCACAAGTTCTACGCCGGTGTCACAGACTGAACGGTCCACTCCTAAAAACCGGTCTGCCTTTGGCATCTGCGCATGCATCATTTTGGACCACAACAGCACGTCTGAGATGGAGTCTCTTCACCCAAAGCACTTGTAGCGGCTGGACTGTGCATTGTGTTATGACTGCACCCATTCGCTCCCCTCAGGACGCGAACTGACGACCCTCTGCACTGAAGCTGGACTCTCTAACCAGAAGGCTAAAACTCAGGGCTCTGGCCTTGTGACCTGAGAATCCTTTTGAGCTGTTGGGAGTGAGGTTCACTAAATACATATGCACAGCAACACCTGCTGGCCTCCGTTACACAATCAAATGGATTAATGGGATTATTAACCATCAGGTGATAAAGGTAAAACCTCTTAAATCAGTCAGTTTCATGCAGAAATGAGGCCGTTTTAAGGAGAAACTCTGCAAAATTCCGTGATGCTTTGAAATGACCGACGCGCAGTGACCACATCAGCTAGCAGCTCATTTAGCCGCGGCCCTCTAATCGCTTCATCTGTCTTTTATGAAAAAGATGATGACTGGAGTGCAGTTTTAAGCAGAAATGAGATTTTAATCCATGAACCACAACTAATGACGCATGTGCAGATCCAAAAGGCGGACCCGATTTTTTGGGGGGAAACCATTCGGTCGGCGACACCGGATTCCCTTCCTGATGCACATTACATGGAGAAATGTGGCAGTCATGGGGTTTGAATCTGGAGCCTTCTACACTGAAACCACTTGACTACTGTGGTGTTAATGATGAAAAATGGGAGGCGTTACTGTCGTATTGCACTGCAGTATCCATGTGGAGACGTTCTTACTTCTGCGCTTTTTAAGCCTTCTGCTGCTCTCATACTTGCACTGATGTGCCACGCTCATC
The DNA here is from genome assembly GCF_902500255.1 of Thalassophryne amazonica. Lineage (NCBI taxonomy): Eukaryota > Metazoa > Chordata > Actinopteri > Batrachoidiformes > Batrachoididae > Thalassophryne > Thalassophryne amazonica. The sequence continues at coordinate 125,885,117 of NC_047108.1, forward strand.
TAAATAAGGCCATTATGCGATTTTAGACAGATAAGCTGTGGTCATGTGTTCAAACAAAAATTGGAAGAGAGAGCGGAGGGAGGAATGTAGGAAAATCAAAAGATAATCCTCCACGACTTTAGCTTTCTTCCTCCTTCACACGGTCTATCTCCTTCTCAGCCCCTTTAACCACTGTTTCTCCAATCTTTTCAGAGTTGTAAAGCAAAAACATCCTTTTTCTGACTCCGAAAGACAAATAAAGCAATGTGAGGAAACAATAAATCAACACAAAAGGCAACACAAGCGCCGCGCAGATGGCTAGCGCTACGTATTGGAGGCCACAGTTTTGTTGCTTCAAATTAGCTACACACCAGCTAGCTAGTCTCAAATGCTTAGATTTTCCTCTTCTCATTACACTTCAAAGATGGAGCATTTGGCGTACTCGAATCCACAGGGACGCCAAACTGCTTCAAGCTTCGAAAAAACAATCTGAGCTACGCAGAGCAGAGAAATCAATGCAGCTCTGAAGCCTATGACCTCACCAATACATACTGTATGATACTGTACATTAAAGAGAATAAAATGGCAAATAAGTTGAATTATATCTGATGGTTAGTCCCCTTGCAGGTGTCTCAAACAACCAGCTGGACTTGGGTTAACATTGCTACCTTAAAAGTTGGAAAAAATAGCAATTGATATTTCAGGTGTAATGCCATCAAACTTACAAATGGTGGTGCAAGATCAAATAACACAATGTTAATAATAAAAAACTATGTGTAAGGTGCAATTCTACCAAGCTAGCAGATGGTGGTAAACAGACTGCATTTATATAGTAGTCATCTGAATCAGAAGCTCAAAGCACTTTACAATGATGCCTCACATTCACCCATTTCGAGGTACTCACTACACACCGGGAGCAACTTGGGGATTAAGGAACTTGCCAAAAGGCTCTTAGTGATATTCCAGCCTGATGGATTATATTAGATTAGACAGAACATTATTAATCCCTTGGGAAGACTCCGTCAGGGAAATTTAGGTGCCAGCAGCATTGTATCACAGCACACAGGGTAAGAAGCACACAGAGTATCAAAAGTGAAACAGTTTGCAGTATAAATACAACACACTGATTAATACTGGTTTACTGGCTACTGCTGTTCCTCTCTTTCCCGTCCTCTGTCTTCCTGTTACTCCTCCTCCCCCTGAGTGAGGAGTTGTACAGTCTGATGGCCTGAGGGACAAATGAGTTTTTTAGTCTGTTGGTCCTGCACTTGGGAAAGAGCAGTCTGTGGCTGAAGAAGCTACTCTGGTTGGGGATCTGAACCAAGGATCCTCTGGTCTCAAGCCCACTGATTAACAATAGACCAGGGGTGGGCAATTAATTTTTACAAGGGGCCACATAGGGAACCTGAATTATGTCCGGGGGCCACACCATTGATAACTCAGCTGTCTCCCATTACAAATTTTACAAAAAATTACCTATTTAATAGCTTTATAGGTAATTTTTTATTATTGTAATAATATGTATATATACCTAAATAAACCTCTCTAATGATTTGCAACACATGCGTGACATTTTTAATATATGTAATAAGTGACAAGTGACAAAGTTTTTTATTTGGCACACAAAATATTCAAATAGAAAAAAATGAACAATTCCACAAACAAACACAGACAAAACTAGTGAGTCAGAAAGGGTGTGGGCTGAAGCAAAGCTTATTAGCGCCCACCCCTGCTAGTACAAGTCCAACAATTCTAATCAGTCATATTTACATAAATACAAATTCACTACTACATGTAGACACACAGACATACACATCAATATACTAGTCACTTATAATTATATAGTACCAGATCACAAGAAAGTCGAATCAAGGCACTTTACGCCAGTAAGGACTAACCTTACCAACCCCCAGAGCAAGCACTAGGCAACTGTGGTGAGGAAAAACTCCCTATAAGGAAGAAGCCTCAAGCAGACCAGGCTCTTGGGGGTGACCCTCTGCTTGGGCTGTGCCATATATACCTATATACATACGTATATACTTTACAAACATAAATATATACATACATATACACAGTCACTTATATACATATACACCTACCCATATCTATATATCTACATACGCATATATATACCCACACATTCAAATATACAATAAGCCCCACTTATAAATTGAACATTCCATATAAATCAAATTATATTTGCTTCTTTATGATACTTAGACATGATGTTCTTTTTGAGTAGTTTCTTAAATCTTACTAAGGTACTACTCATTCTAACCTCTGTTGAACATTTGTTCCATTTGGGAGGCAGAGCCTTCAGCTTTCAGGCTCCTCTCCTGTGGAACCAGCTCCCAATTCAGATCAGGGAGACAGACACCCTCTCTACTTTTAAGATTAGGCTTAAAACTTTCCTTTTTGCTAAAGCTTATAGTTAGGGCTGGATCAGGTGACCCTGAACCATCCCTTAGTTATGCTGCTATAGACGTAGACTGCTGGGGGGTTCCCATGATGCACTGTTTCTTTCTCTTTTTGCTCTGTATGCACCACTCTGCATTTAATCATTAGTGATCGATCTCTGCTCCCCTCCACAGCATGTCTTTTTCCTGGTTCTCTCCCTCAGCCCCAACCAGTCCCAGCAGAAGACTGCCCCTCCCTGAGCCTGGTTCTGCTGGAGGTTTCTTCCTGTTAAAAGGGAGTTTTTCCTTCCCACTGTAGCCAAGTGCTTGCTCACAGGGGGTCGTTTTGACCGTTGGGGTTTTACATAATTATTGTATGGCCTTGCCTTACAATATAAAGCGCCTTGGGGCAACTGTTTGTTGTGATTTGGTGCTATATCAAAAAAAATTGATTGACTGATTGATTGATTTCCTCACCCCAACCACAGACACACAAAAACCCTTTACATTTGTTCTTACTGGTGGTTTCATAAAAATTGCACAACCTCTTAAACTATATCTAGATTCCCTCAATCGGAACAGACTCTGGACATGTCTCGGTAAGGCTTGGTTTTTCGCTCGAAATAAAGTTTGAACTGTAATGTAATCGACCAAATCTATGAATTTTAATAAATTTAAAGACACAAATAGAGAATGAGTTGGTTCATGATATTGTTTATTGCAGATGATTCGTATGGCTCGTTTTTGCAAAAGGAATATTGGATTGGTATTTGATTTGTAAGTGTTTCCCCACGACTCAACACAATATGTCATATATGGTACCATCAGAGAATGATATAAAGTAAGTAACCCTTCTTGCGGCAGTAGGTCTTTGGCTTTATACAAAATGGCTATAGTTTTTGACAATTTTGATTTCACATAATTTATATGTGGTTTCCAGCTAAGTTTATTATCAATTATAACACCTAAAAATTTATTCTCTGTTACTAACTCAATTTCCTTATTGTTTATAGTTAAATTTTTACATTTGGCTGCCTGTTTATTTCCAAATATAATACATTTGGTTTTCCCAAGGTTGAGTGACAACTTATTAGCGTCAAACCAAACCTTAAATTTTTCCAGTTCTTTCTCCACTATGTCCAGAAGCTGTTCAAGATTTTCACCGCTACAGAACACAGTTGTATCATCCGCAAAAAGGACACATCTCAGTGAACTCGACACCCAACTTATATCATTTATATAGATTATAAACAACAAAGGACCCAGCACTGAGCCCTGCGGCACCCCACATGTGACATCCCTGAGTTCAGAATTTGTATTATTGAATTGAACATACTGAAATCTGCCTTGTAAATAACTAGCTATCCATTCATATGCCAGACCTCTGATTCCATATTTCTGCAGTTTAATTAATAGTATTCCATGGTTAATTGTGTCAAACGCTTTCTGTAAATCAAAAAAAAAAAAAAAAAAAACCTATTGTGTATTGTTTATTGTCAATTGCAGTTGCTATACTTTCCACAAAGTCCATCAAAGCATGTGATGTAGTTCGAGACCTTCTGAATCCATATTGTTCTTCACAAATGATGTTATGCTTCAGTAAATAATAATTTAATCTTTTAGCAAATATTTTTTCCAAAATTTTGGAAAATTGTGGCAGGAGTGATATAGGTCTATAATTAGAAAATGTGTGTTTGTCACCAGTTTTAAACAGAGGAATTACTTTGGCTATTTTCATTTGAGAAGGAAATTTACCAGTACTTAGTGACATATTGCAAATATAATTGAACGGTTTTACTATACAATCAATAACTTTTTTTAATAAAGCCATATTCAAATTATTAAAATCAGTCGATTTCTTACTTTTTGAACCATGAACCAGATCAAGTATTTCCCTTTCATGAGTACCACCAATGAACATTGAAACAGATTTGTTAAATGTTGAATTATTTACCCAGAAGTTATTAGTTGATGAGTCAATTTTACTGGCAAGATTTTTACCCACATTAACGAAGTATTCATTAAAGTGTTCAGCAATAGACTCGTCGTTATCAATCGTGATGTAGTTGTTACTCTGAAAAAATGAAGGATAATCTCTAGTTACTCTGTTCTTTTTTACTATTTCATTTAATATGTTCCATGTGTTTTTGATGTTATTTCTATTTTTGACAAGTAACTCATTATAATATTTTTTTTACTGAGTCTCATGATATTAACTTATTCTTATATGTTTTATACTTACTTTCAGCTTCCTTAGTTCGTAGTTTTATGAATTGTTTATATAGTACGTTTTTCTTTTTACATGCCCTCTGAAGTCCCTTAGTTATCCATGGTTTGTTGCTATATTGATTTCTATACATTTTGTCAACAAATGGACAGTGTTTATTATACAAACTGGAAAAAATGGAAATGAAAGCATCATATGACCTGTCAACATCATCAACAAAAACATCTGACCAATTCTGACTTAATAACTCCTCCCTTAAATTATCAATTGTTTCAGGTGTTACTTTTCTACTCATGAATTTGATATTGCGTCGATACTTACAACAACCCTCCAATGCAAAGACTGAGAAAACTGGCAAGTGATCACTGATATCACTGACCAGTAGTCCCCCACTAAGATTACCGGATATAACGTTAGTTAAAATATTGTCAATGAGAGTTGTTGTATCCATAGTTATTCTGCTCGGATGAATGATGGTTGGAAACAGTCCTAAACAGTACAAGGTGTTTATAAATGAGGTAATTTGTGGATGATTGTGAGGGTTTAAAAAATCTATATTGAAATCTCCACAGACAAATAAATGCTTATTTCTGTTGATTTTGTTGTACATTCCTAAGATAATGTCTTCAAAGGTGTCAATATTTGTCCCAGGAGCTCTGTAAATGCAACTAACAACCATGTTTTTGGAGTTTATAGATGTAATTTCTATGGTAACACATTCCATGATGTTGTCCACTGAAAATGACATGTTGTTAATGAGTTTACAGTTATAATCTGACCTTACAAACAATGCAACGCCTCCACCCCTTCTCATCTGCCTATTAACCAGGAACAATTCATAACCATCAAGATATACCAGATCTTTATTATCCTCATTTAACCATGTTTCTGAAATTGCAATAACTGAAAAACGTTTTTTGGATGTTTTCAAACAATCATTAATAGTGGACAGATTACGAGAAAGACTTCTGCTGTTGAAATGTATAATTGAAAAATCTTCATCATTGATTTTATAATTTTTAAACTGTTCTTCTGTAAAATATTTGCACTGTCTCACAATATTCTCACTGAAAAAGGTATCAGGATCATTTTCAGATTCGGATTTCAGAATAATAGTCACAGACCTCATGGGGGCAGAACAGAGACATGCAAAGGGCCACAGTTTGCCCAGGTCTGCACTAGACCATTGCCTCCCCATGGTGGCACCAGACATGTGGGTAGACATAAAAAATATATTCTCCAAGCTCAAGAAGAAACACATGGCTACAGCCTTCCTCTAATTAGGATCTTGTTAGATCAGTTTCACTCAGTACACAAAGAATTAAAAAAATAAAATAAAATAAACGAGGTAGAAGATTTTCCGTAGCTCATCCCAACTCAGACCCGGCGCCACGAGGGGGCGTTTGAGGGCGACGCCCCCTCACGTCATCAACCCCGCCCCCTCGGATGTGAGAGGTATCAAAAAATAAAAATAAAAAAGAACGAGGAATTGTGTAACATTATTTATGGTGTGCCATAAGGGTCGGTACTTGGACCCAAACTGTTTATTTTGTATATCAATGATTTTGTGAATGTATCTAAAGTACTTGGTAGCATATTATTTGCTGATGATACAACATTATTTTTACTCTGGATCAGATATACAGGAAGTAGTACAAGTGATAAATACAGAGTTGGAAAAAGTTAAACATTGGTTTGATATAAACAGATTGTCACTAAATCTTAAGACAAATTTCATATTATTTAATGACAGAGTGGGAAATAATGATGTGTCATTAGAAATAGATGGAATGGACATACAAAGGGTAAAAGAAACAAAATTTCTAGGAGTCATGATTGATGAAGATCTTACATGGAAGTCACACATAAATTACATAAAAGGAAAAATAGCGAAAGCCATTGCTGTTTTGCATAAAGTAAAATTTTCATTAAATAGTTATGGTTTATTAACATTGTACAATTCATTGATTGTCCCATATTTAACGTATTGTGTAGAAATCTAGGGATCAACATGTACAACCTATACACAACCATTATTTATTCTGCAGAAAAGAGCTTTAAAAATGATTAGTAATAGTTGTTTTAGAGATCCATCTAATCCATTATTCATTAAGTATAGGGTACTTAAATGTCATGATTTAGTTGATTTGAAAATATTACAAACAATGTATCAAGCTAACAAAAATACCTTACCAATAAACATTCAAAATATGTTTGAAAAAAGAGTAAGTAGTTACAATTTGAAAGGAATAGAAGTCTTTAAAAAAAACAAGATTCAGAACCAAAGTAAAGGAACAGAGTATTGCAGTGAATGGTGTAAAATTATGGAACAACCTCAACAAAGAAATCAAAGAATCAAGGTCTGCGTAAATTATTTAAAAAACGTATTAAACTAGATGTATTAAGTAAGTATGAAACTATGAAATAAGTCAGTGGGTTGTGACAAAGTTTAAAATGTAATCTGTTAATAATGTCTAAAATGTAACCTGTTAGGGATGTAATCTTTTAAATAATGGTTAAAATTATGAAATACGTCAGTGGTATGTGACAAGTCAAAAATGTAATCTGTTAAATAATGTTGAATAATGACACTTAAAATTGAAAGACTGTATTGTAAAAAGGGGCAGAAAATATAAGACTTGTTCTTCTCTCTGCTCCTTTTCAAAGTCTTGTAAATTTCATTTCTGCTTTTCTGTCTTTTTCTTTTAAATGAATGAAATAAAGAATATATATATATATATATATATATATATATATATATATATATATATATATATATATATATATATATATATTAAGAATTTCCTTAGATATCAGAGAAAGTAAAGTAGTCTCCAACTGAGCTTCCATCAAGTTCTGAAATATTGGTGCCTTTGTAGTAAGCTGTTATTCAGAAGGGTTTATTACTCTGTTAAGACCCACATACACCACAGCCATGTTGACCATCTGTGTCACTTTTGACAGATGTAGTGAAAGAATTTCTGAGTAACCAACCAGAAAAGAAGGTTTTTGGCAGAATGGTGAGCATCTTCCATGAGAGTGTAACGTCCATTTCTACTTTCAATGGTCCTGCTGTAATCTAGCTGTCAAAGATTTACTATTCTCACTCTGATTAATAAATAATGGTCAAGCCGTAGTTCCCTGGGACAGCAACATCACAACAGGACCACTGAACGTGGAAATGGACGTTACATCTCACGGAATTGCCCTTCTGCACTTACAACCTCATGCTGTGATGCTGCGTGAGGAAAGAAGTTGATTGTTTGAATTTAACACCGAGGTCAGGGCAAAGACTTGACAACAAGAAAATAAGGGAGGAAAAATGGTGATGTGGAAGTGGGGAGGTGGGCACACATGCATCTTGTGTACTCTGGTCTGTGCACAGCATTCCAGTTGTCTACTCAGGCGTATAACGATCATACAAAAACACATTAACATACACGAGATGTGAAAAATATTGAAAGGGAGAAGAATGTTAAAATGGTCTTATTTCAATGGAACAACTCAAAAGCTGCCAATCTGGAGCAAAGAGGAACCAGAAGTGCAAAGTCCTATACAGGGCCTAAAGCCCATTGGTGCTGGTTCTTATCCTGGATACCACAGCACGAGAGTCTAAGACTCACCCTGAATGGGACGCCAGTCCATCACAGGTTAATTCTCCAGCTAAGGTTTGCACTAATTCACAGCTGGGTGGACTGAAACAATTCAGATTAAGTGTCTTGTCCAAGAACACAGACAAGTGGTGTGACCGGGAGTCAGACATACTGGAAACCAAACTCCTGTCCCATTCAGCTACCTGCTCTGTGAAGAGCCTCTTCAAATATCACCCCTTTGTGTTTGTCTTTGTTCAGTATTGAGAAAGAATAAAAAGGCATATCAGCAAAAGTGCACTTTGCTATTTTTGTCTAGGAAATGCATGAAGAAACGTGTGTGAGCCAAGTTCAAACTAGGTTGTGGCTGACAACAGTTGTTATCCTTGTAGTTGTGTGCTTAACTTGATACTGTACAGAAAGCAAAAAAGATTTCTCACGTTGCCTGGTGGGGTCAGGCAAATTTTGTGGAAACAACTGACATTTATTTTTGAAAGTACTTGCAACCCATTTTTAAAGTGGTGAACACAGAAACTCTGATGTCACAATGAAAGAAAATAGAATTTAAGAAATTATATTCTTCATGTACAGAGCATTTGGTAGAGAGGTGACATTTATTTCATAATGGAATCAAAGAAGCATAGGTCTTAAAGTCAGAGCACATGTAAAGAATCTCACTAAATGGTTAGTTATGCCTCACAAAGTTTGCCATTTCTAAATATGTTTTGTTGGAAAAACAAAATAAATATATTTTTCTTACGGCAGGCATTGGACCAGGGATCCAATCCATAAAACAGGATTTCCAAATAAGACAGGCTTATTTCATTAGTCTGGCTTATTTTCAAGTGGAGTGACTGGAAAATAATCCAGACTAATGAAATAAGCCTGTCTTATTTGGAAATCCTGTTTTATGGATCGGACCCCAGGTTTTAGAAGTAACATGAAACAAAACTGCAAATTAGTTTGTGAGATCTAGCTCCAGATGGACACACAGACAGACACATATGAATAAGATGATTGCTAAACACTGTGGGGGTGTGCCAGTCCGATATTTTGGTGAAGTATCAGTCTGGTGCCGGCCCAAATGACTATCCAATTCTAGTCTACTATTGCATATTTGGTACCAAACACATGAGGGTGATTCTTAGACTACGGGCACTTATGTCCTTTGATCATATTGTATGAAAAACAGAAAAAAGGGGAAATTTCACACTTTTATAGTTATCTTTACAATGAAAGTGTGTTAAGAAATTTGTTCTAGTAGTCTATGATGACTTTTTCATCTTTTTTCAGCATCATTATATGCAAATATTGCCGTTTTGTGCTTGTCCCACACCGACTTTTGATCTTCAATGATAAAAATGAATGGTAAAGAAATGTTTTTTCTAATGTTTTAAAATATCAGTAAAATAATCAAAACATAATTGGGGTATTCAATGTCATACAACTGTTGTGATTTTTTTTAAACAAAATGTAGTTGTCCCACACTATTGCCATAATTTCCACCACAACACTAATGTCCCTTTAAACAGTTTGTATGAAAGATTGTTTGGGTAGTTTCTATGGAGATAAACAGTGACATCAGAGCACATGTATATAGCGCCAAATCACAACAGTTGCCCCAAGGCGCTTTATATTGTAAGGCAATGGTGTGGTGGAAATTACATTTACAAGGCCAATAGTGCCCGTAGTTAAAGAATCACCCATGAGCAGGTCTGTAATCAATGTAGAGAAATGATCATTTCCCAGCAAACACCCTCAAAAACAACGGCCGCTCTGAAGGACTGATAAGGGAATCGTTAATCAAAAAGCCTATTGATGTTGGTGGATCAAATAATTTCTTAACGATACCTGAAAAGAACTGGTTCTCGATACCCATCCCTGCACGATTCATTCTTGACAAACCATTCTCAAGAAATTTAGGTTTCATGAGAATGTGTGAAATTTTGTCTCACTTGGTGCAATGTTGAGAAAAGTTACTTTCTCAGAATGCAAACGATGGAGAACCACGCCCTACTTTTTGGGGGTCAGGTTCAAAATCTCTCAATAACTCCTCATACATAGATAAATGTATTTATTAACAGATCCATTGTTTAATACAGGGGAAGTAGTATCAGTTTGGTATCAGCAGATACTGTAGGTTCTAGTATCGGTACTGTATCGGACATGAAAAAAGTGCTATCATGTCATCCCTAATAAATACAGAAGTATAGTAAATAGAGAAACACTTAACCTTGTAGACATGTTCATATAGGACAATATCTTGCCGTATGTGTGTGTATGCTTCACTACTAGTTTGTTGCAGCAGTGCGCCTGCTCGCACATGAAGAATGCAGACGAGTTTCAACTCCTCTCCTGCTCACTCAGCCCAAAGCAGGAATGTGTAAGCATGCAGTGACAGACGCGTCCCACCCAGCGTGTTCAGGTGCCCTGAGCCACAGCTGCCACCCGCTCCACAGAACAATCCGTAGAGCGACGGACACACACCCACGTTTTGCACCAGTGTAAGAGCAACAGTGCGACTGGGGTACGCAAAGAGCGGAACCACAAATGCAGTAAAATATATTAACATCTACTGATCACAGACACATTCTCACCCCAGTGAGACAGTTAATGTTTCGCCATCGTGTCAATGTTGAGTGTAGAGAATCACTTTCGGTTTATTTTATTTACTTACTACATTACACTTGATGGTTATATTTCGTTTTAGGGTCCTATCATTCATTGTATGATGCACACACTGCCAAGACCCAGCAGTCCTGTCTTCGTTTTGTAATTCACCAGACTGAGCTGCAGGTTGGGGCGCTGTTTCGCTCACATGGGACAGATTATAAAAACATTAATTAAAAATGAGCTTCTGTCTGCATCAGGCTCAAAATTTAATCAACTCTTCTCTGGTCCAATGCCAACTCTTCTACCAAATGTCACTGAAATATGCTCATGTGATTTTTGCACTGGCGGATCTGGATGGAAGGACAATGGAGTCCTAAGCTCCCGCCCCAAAATCTGGCTTGAGCAACTACAACAACAACAACAACAACAATAAAACCCAGTTCAGACTGGGGTTGACAATCCATCTTGAGCCAGATTACCAACCAAAGCATGTATAAAGTGAATAAAATTGGTCCTAGCACAGAACCTTGTGGAACTCCATAATTAACTTTAGTCTGTGAAGAAGATTCCCCATTTACATGAACAAATTGTAACCTATTAGACAAATATGATTCAAACCACCGCAGCGCAGTGCCTTTAATACCTATGGCATGCTCTAATCTCTGTAATAAAATTTTATGGTCAACAGTATCAAAAGCAGCACTGAGGTCTAACAGAACAAGCACAGAGATGAGTCCACTGTCTGAGGCCATAAGAAGATCATTTGTAACCTTCACTAATGCTGTTTCTGTACTATGATGAATTCTAAAACCTGACTGAAACTCTTCAAATAGACCATTCCTCTGCAGATGATCAGTTAGCTGTTTTACAACTACCCTTTCAAGAATTTTTGAGAGAAAAGGAAGGTTGGAGATTGGCCTATAATTAGCTAAGATAGCTGGGTCAAGTGATGGCTTTTTAAGTAATGGTTTAATTACTGCCACCTTAAAAGCCTGTGGTACATAGCCAACTAACAAAGATAGATTGATCATATTTAAGATCGAAGCATTAAATAATGGTAGGGCTTCCTTGAGCAGCCTGGTAGGAATGGGGTCTAATAAACATGTTGATGGTTTGGATGAAGTAACTAATGAAAATAACTCAGACAGAACAATCGGAGAGAAAGAGTCTAACCAAATACCGGCATCACTGAAAGCAGCCAAATATAACGATACGTCTTTGGGATGGTTATGAGTAATTTTTTCTCTAATAGTTAAAATTTTGTTAGCAAAGAAAGTCATGAAGTCATTACTAGTTAAAGTTAATGGAATACTCAGCTCAATAGAGCTCTGACTCTTTGTCAGCCTGGCTACAGTGCTGAAAAGAAACCTGGGGTTGTTCTTATTTTCTTCAATTAGTAATGAGTAGAAAGATGTCCTAGCTTTACGGAGGGCTTTTTTATAGAGCAACAGACTCTTTTTCCAGGCTAAGTGAAGATCTTCTAAATTAGTGAGACGCCATTTCCTCTCCAACTTACGGGTTATCTGCTTTAAGCTACGAGTTTGAGAGTTATACCACGGAGTCAGACACTTCTGATTTAAAGCTCTCTTTTTCAGAGGAGCTACAGCATCCAAAGTTGTCTTCAATGAGGATGTAAAACTATTGACGAGATACTCTATCTCCCTTACAGAGTTTAGGTAGCTACTCTGCACTGTGTTGGTATATGGCATTAGAGAACATAAAGAAGGAATCATATCCTTAAACCTAGTTACAGCGCTTTCTGAAAGACTTCTAGTGTAATGAAACTTATTCCCTACTGCTGGGTAGTCCATCAGAGTAAATGTAAATGTTATTAAGAAATGATCATACAGAAGGGAGTTTTCAGGGAATACTGTTAAGTCTTCTATTTCCATACCATAGGTCAGAACAAGATCTATGATATGATTAAAGTGGTGGGTGGACTCATTTACATTTTGAGCAAAGCCAATAGAGTCTAATAATAGATTAAATGCAGTGTTGAGGCTGTCATTCTCAGCATCTGTGTGGATGTTAAAATTGCCCACTATAATTATCTTATCTGAGCTAAGCACTAAGTCAGACAAAAGGTCTGAAAATTCACAGAGAAACTCACAGTAACGACCAGGTGGACGATAGATAATAACAAATAAAACTGGTTTTTGGGACTTCCAATTTGGATGGACAAGACTAAGAGTCAAGCTTTCAAATGAATTAAAGCTCTGTCTGGGTTTTTGATTAATTAATAAGCTGGAATGGAAGATTGCTGCTAATCCTCCGCTCCGGCCCGTGCTACGAGCATTCTGACAGTTAGTGTGACTCGGGGGTGTTGACTCATTTAAACTAACATATTCATCCTGCTGTAACCAGGTTTCTGTAAGGCAGAATAAATCAATATGTTGATCAATTATTATATCATTTACCAACAGGGACTTAGAAGAGAGAGACCTAATGTTTAATAGACCACATTTAACTGTTTTAGTCTGTGGTGCAGTTGAAGGTGCTATATTATTTTTTCTTTTTGAATTTTTATGCTTAAATAGATTTTTGCTGTCGCCCCAAGTCAAATAAAGCACATCCATGCAACATAATTTAATTTAGTTCGGACTACATATATTTATTAGATGGAAATCCTGCCCATAATTGAACTGAGTTCATCCAATGAGTCATTTGTTTGAGTGATACACTCTAAAAACTGACTCAATGGATTGGATCCCCATCTAATAAATATATGTAGTCCCAACTAAATTAAATTATGTTATCTTGCATTGATGTGTTTTATTTGAGTTGGGGCGACATATTTATTAGATGTAAATCCTGCTCATAACTGAGTTGAGTTCAACCATTGAGTCATTTTTTTCGAGTGTGGGAAAACACAGCAGGGCAGGTCCAGTAAACCCCCGCCCCCTGAAGGGAGGCGATGCTTTGGTATCGACCGCTGCTCTGCATCTCATCCAGACACATACTGTGACAGACAGGAGTCAGCAGAGGTCAGAGTTAAGAGAAAACAGACCCTGCAAGTAAAAAACACCAGGGAACATTTGTGTGGTGTCACCAAGACGGGATGTGTCAGAAAAGATTTTGTTTTTCCAGTAACACATTGTGTTATTGGAAAGGAGTTTTTCCTGCAGATCTCACTTAAAAATGCACATACATCAGGTTTGGCTCAGGTGATTAAATACTGTTTGAAGAAAGCACTAAATTCACTTTCTTACCACTTGCTGGGTGTTATTGATCTGGCCAAGTTGATGTGGAAGGTATTTTGCTTTTGCAAGTTGAGGTTTGAGACTATATGAGATGGTGCCTGGTGTTGACCACTGCAGTCTTCTGACTGGTGCGTATGCAATATGCAACATTACCACTAGATGACACTACACAATACACACTCCAGCTTTAAAATAATACATATTGGCAAGTTTTCTATGTTAAAGGTTTGAAAGTGACTGGCACATCCATATAGAGAAGCTCAGATTTGAAGCAGAGCTAATGTCATGTGGGTCGCGGCAGAAACAAGAAGAGAGCAGCATGTACTCTTCCCCGCATCTCATCATCCTGGCCCAGCTTGTACAGCTGCGTCTACACAAAGGCAGACATAGAGGAATCTTTCTAAATGCCAGGGACGCTTTTCCTGTCACCAGAAATGTGCACTGGCAAACCCAGGAATCAGGCTGTGAGAGCAATAGTCTTTCTACGGCAGCAACAGTGGACGGATTGAGTGGAGATGCATGGCCTGTGTCACTATGGCCTGTTCCCAGAGCCCAGACACAGGAAGCAGCCAGCGACCCTGGAAGGACACAAACCCTCCTCTGTTTGTCTCTATCAAACTACTATCAGACACTCCATTCAAAACGGCATCAACCACAGGCCCGTCTGACACGGAGCTGACAGGGAGGCTGACATCCTCATCATTCAACTGCCGTCAACGAGTGCAGCTTCATGTATGCACGAGCAGGGATACAGCAATTTGAGATACCGGATGGAGACATCTGCTGTGGGCCAGATGTGACCAATCCACACTCCTCACTTATCTTTAAATTCACATTTTCTGCTGCTGAACAAAATGTCTGCACCATGACAACCGACTGCAGCTTTCGTAATCAGAGGATTTGATGCTTTACATCACTGTAAGTTGATCACACTTGAGCTTTGGGCTTGTGTAGGTTTTCTGAAGAGTGGGTTTGGAGCTCAAATGGGGCAGCTCTATACATCACAATCTTGGCACTGCTGGCCAACCTATAAATGGGTAAACAGTTGACATGTGGGCAAGACCAGTGCAACCTGAGCAGGATGCCCAACTTTCTTGAAGTTAAACAAATTAGCTAAGGCCAACAGGCTAGGTCACCTGAATCCAGATGATTGATTCACACATATTTTGCATACTGGGCAGTGGTTTTTATAACGGGCAGTTTGGGTGTGGATGTTAAAATATACGAATGGCATATTACCTCTACAACCATGACACTATTACTGCAGCCACCACCAAGCTATAAATACCTTCTAACTAGTACCAACAGACAAATTTAACAATTATAAAAGAAATTATTCCATGGAAATACTGGAGCACAGACTTTTAATATGGTCTGTTAGCAGGGGAAGCCAGGGCACAGTGGATCAGAAATGTTGTTTTGTGGCAGCATAAACACATTTTGTAAAGGCTTAGTTCATTCTATTGTGGATTTAATACAGCAAGTTATTGTTTATAAGGCTGTTATTTATGTCTCCCAAAGTGTAATTTACAGGTGTTTAAAATCAATTTGAACATTTTTGATTCCCTGTGCCCCGGACACTAATTCACGGGGCACAGTGAATCAACTTAGAATATAATGAAAAAACACGATTATAAAGATTTCTTCAAAATTATTAAATATATTCTGATGCATCTACAAACTATAATCCAGCTAACCAGCTATGTGACGTGTGAGTGTCTTATATAGTGATATAAGTCCTTTAGAAACTATTATAAATACAGCTGTCATCATTTCTGTTCAAACCTGAAAACAGTTGTTTATATAAAAAAATTATAGAAATAATTCATGGAAAAATAAATGTATAAGCTTCAACAAGTAATATTTGTCATCCACTTGATACTGGGGCTTAGTGAATCACTTTCTAGACTGATTCACTGTGGTCCAGGTGCATGTGACACACGAGTCATGTTATCAAATAGCTGATAGTCTGGAGAAGACATAACACATACTCATCAGTTGGACGGGGTAGTCTTCAAACTAAGAACAAGTTTTTGGACCACCTTTCCTCTGTCGTGAGAAATAAATACAAAAACACTGACATCCACAAATGAACTTTTGATATGAAAAAACTGACTTTACTTGCCACTTAGTTTAACCCTTAATGTATCCAAAAACAAAACACTAATGTATCCAAAAACAAAACACTAATTTATAAGGGGGATGTCTTTATGCATACAAATATGGCATAACTGCTGCAAATATAGCTACTGATTCACTGTGCCCTGTGATTCACCGTGCACCGGTTTCCCCTACAATTAACCCTTTAACATTCAGGTCGGTATATTGATATCTACTACACTCTATTGAAAAAAATATGAGGCCAATAAAGGTTTAACTGCACAGTAAACCATATTACCTCAGATATTTGTCACTCAAAGCAACAACTCCCCCCCAATTATTCAGAAATTTATGGCTTACACTGAAAAGTTATACTTCGCTCCTTTACAGTTGTCCTAAAACAGGAAACTAGCTTTTGTACCAGGCTGTAAACACACTTATTTGTGCTATAAATTTTGGCATTTTAACATTGGAGTCAATGGGGAGTGGCTTGGTTTTGGACCCAGCCTCAAAAGGCCAATCAAGGAATGTGAATCTGGAATCATTCAAGTGTATTTGCATGCGGTGGAAGTGTCAGACGTGTGGAGGAATCCACTCAACTCATATCTCTGGGTCCTCATTCTTTTACACCAAAAGACTCGTGGGAATAACTTATGGAGTCATGAGGTAGCAATTCTTGTATATTCGTCCGTGAATTGTTCTGTAATTTATGTTTGTAGCATGGCCCAAGCAGAGGGTCACCCCTTTGAGTCTGGTCTGCTTGAGGTTTCTTCCTCAGAGGGAGTTTTTCCTTACCACTGTTGCTCTGGGGGTTGGTAAGGTTAGACCTTACCTGTGTGAAGCGCTTTGAGGCAACTCTGTTGTGATTTGGGGGTTGGGACCAGGAAGCAGAGTTGTAGTCTTACACACCTCTCTGCAGTTTCTCTCCCCCTGCCATCCCCTCATTACCCCATCCCCGTAGCGACGGGGCCTGCTCCCAGACCATTTAAGCATAAAAATTCAAAAACAAAAAATAATATAGCACCTTCAACTGCACCACAGACTAAAACAGTTAAATGTGGTCTATTAAACATTAGATCTCTCTCTTCTAAGTCCCTGTTAGTAAATGATATAATAATTGATCAACATATTGATTTATTCTGCCTTACAGAAACATTGTTACATCAGGATGAATATGTTAGTTTAAATGAGTCAACACCCCCGAGTCACACTAACTGTCAGAACGCTCGTAACACGGGCTGAGGGGGAGGATTAGCAGCAATCTTCCACTCCAGCTTATTAATTAATCAAAAACCCAGACAGAGCTTTAATTCATTTGAAAGCTTGACTCTTAGTCTTGTTCATCCAAATTGGAAGTCCCAAAAAACAGTTTTATTTGTTGTTATCTATCATCCACCTGGTCGTTACTGTGAGTTTCTCTGTGAATTTTCGGACCTTTTGTCTGACTTAGTGCTTAGCTCAGATAAGATAATTATAGTGGGCGATTTTAACATCCACACAGATGCTGAGAATGACAGCCTCAACACTGCATTTAATCTATTGTTAGACTCGATTGGCTTTGCTCAAAATGTAAATGAGTCCACCCACCACTTTAATCATACCTTAGATCTTGTTCTGACTTATGGTATGGAAATTGAAGACTTAACAGTATTCCCTGAAAACGTCTCACTAGGTTCTGTGCTAGGACCAATTTTATTCACTTTATACATGCTTCCCTTAGGCAGTATTATTAGACAGCATTGCTTAAATTTTCATTGTTACGCAGATGATACCCAGCTTTATCTATCCATGAAGCCAGAGGACACACACCAATTAGCTAAACTGCAGGATTGTCTTACAGACATAAAGACATGGATGACCTCTAATTTCTTGCTTTTAAACTCAGATAAAACTGAAGTTATTGTACTTGGCCCCACAAATCTTAGAAACATGGTGTCTAACCAGATCCTTACTCTGGATGGCATTACCCTGACCTCTAGTAATACTGTGAGAAATCTTGGAGTCATTTTTGATCAGGATATGTCATTCAATGCGCATATTAAACAAATATGTAGGACTGCTTTTTTGCATTTGCACAATATCTCTAAAATTAGAAAGGTTTTGTCTCAGAGTGATGCTGAAAAACTAATTCATGCATTTATTTCCTCTAGGCTGGACTATTGTAATTCATTATTATCAGGTTGTCCTAAAAGTTCCCTGAAAAGCCTTCAGTTAATTCAAAATGCTGCAGCTAGAGTACTGACGGGGACTAGAAGGAGAGAGCATATCTCACCCATATTGGCCTCTCTTCATTGGCTTCCTGTTAATTCTAGAATAGAATTTAAAATTCTTCTTCTTACTTATAAGGTTTTGAATAATCAGGTCCCATCTTATCTTAGGGACCTCATAGTACCATATCACCCCAATAGACCGCTTCGCTCTCAGACTGCAGGCTTACTTGTAGTTCCTAGGGTTTGTAAGAGTAGAATGGGAGGCAGAGCCTTCAGCTTTCAGGCTCCTCTCCTGTGGAACCAGCTCCCAATTCAGATCAGGGAGACAGACACCCTCTCTACTTTTAAGATTAAGCTTAAAACTTTCCTTTTTGCTAAAGCTTATAGTTAGGGCTGGATCAGGTGACCCTGAACCATCCCTTAGTTATGCTGCTATAGACTTAGACTGCAGGGGGGTTCCCATGATGCACTGAGTGTTTCTTTCTCTTTTTGCTCTGTATGCACCACTCTGCATTTAATCATTAGTGATTGATCTCTGCTTCCCTCCACAGCATATCTTTTTCCTGGTTCTCTCCCTCAGCCCCAACCAGTCCCAGCAGAAGACTGCCCCTCCCTGAGCCTGGTTCTGCTGGAGGTTTCTTCCTGTTAAAAGGGAGTTTTTCCTTCCCACTGTCGCCAAGTGCTTGCTCACAGGGGGTCGTTTTGACCGTTGGGGTTTTTCTGTAATTATTGTATGGCTTTGCCTTACAGTATAAAGCGCCTTGGGGCAACTGTTTGTTGTGATTTGGTGCTATATAAATAAAATTGCTTTGATGCTATATAAATGAAAATAAATTGAAATTGAGGTCAGAGGACAGAGGTGTTTAGCGACACCAATATCTTTGCAGTCGAACAACGATCCAAATCTTCAGGGTCTTGCTGTGTCTAGTCTTACTGTACAGTTTTAAGACTTGGATGATACCATGTGACGACGACTGGCTGTCCTTTACACCAAGTCTCTTCACAGAGTCCTTACATAGTCACTGTTCCTTGAAATCCCATCCATTAATATCACAAACAAGACTGGTGTCGCAGCCCTGGTGGAGTCCAACATCCATCGAGAAACAAAATTATTCATTGATGAAATTCTCTGGTCAGACTGCCTTCACTCATCTTTTGTTCACCACTGGGGGCAGCACCCCATACAGTAGCAGAAAGTGCAGCATAGAAGAAGAGAGCTGTTCTTAGCCTGTTAGCATAGCATAAATAGCATAGCATTATTTTTGCCATTCTGAATTAGTACGACAGTGTTAAAATTTGAACTGAAGGTAAAGTTCAAATGGATACATTTATCAGTTTTATTACCTACAACTATCAGATGTATTGATTTTGTTTTGACCTCTGAGATGAAGGCTGTGTTTCACTTCAGGGTCCACAGCCTTCAAATGCTGCAATCTCCAAAGATATGGCCTTCCGAGACCATGAAGGCTCAACTGGTTGGTGGGCTAGCCAACAATGCTCCGCGGGCTAGATTCTAGTCCAAAACTGTCCTTGATTGATTTATTATTATTTTATTGTTTTTAATTTCCGCAGGGATCTGTTCTGGGTCCCCTGCTTTTTTCCCTGTACATGGCACCCCTTGGGAACATTTTGTGGCGTTTCGGGGTTGCTTTTCATTGTTATGCTGACGATACTCAGCTGTATATGCCGAGAGCTGCTGGAAATCCTGTCCACATAAAATCTTTACAGGACTGTCTCGCAGCAGTGAGAAGTTGGATGTCTAGCAACTTTCTACTTTTGAACTCTGATAAGACTGAAATGATGGTTCTTGGTCCAGCAAGACATTGGCAATTTGATCAGCTGGCGCTTAGCCTAGGTTCATGTGTTATACATCATACTGACAAAGTGAGGAACCTTGGGGTAATCTTTGATCCTACGTTGTCCTTTGACCTCCACATTAGGGACATTACGAGGACTGCTTTCTTTCATCTGAGAAATATAGCAAAGATTCGTCCCATCTTGTCTATGGCTGATGCTGAGACTCTGATTCATGTGTTTGTCTCTTCTAGATTGGATTATTGTAATGCTTTATTTTCTGGCCTGCCGCAGTCTAGCATTCGAGTACTTCAGTTGGTAAAGAATGCTGCTAGCAGACTTTTGACACAAAGTAGAAGGTTTGACCACATTACTCCCATTCTGGCATCCCTTCATTGGCTACCGGTTTCTGCCAGATTGGATTTTAAAGTTTTATTGTTGGTTTATAAAATTGTTCATGGACTGGCACCTTCCTACCTGGCGGACTTGGTTAAGCCCTACGTACCTGCGAGGCCTTTGCATTCGCAGGGCTTCTGTGTGTTCTGAGGATGAACAAAAAGTCTGTGGGGTATAGAGCCTTCTCCTACCGTGGTCCAGCTCTTTGGAACGATCTACCTGCTGTTATTCAGCAGTCTGACACGGTGGAGATTTTTAAATCAAGACTGAAAACCGTCTTATTAATTTTTAATCTGTTTGTGTTTGCTTTGTAATTTCTTTTTATTCTACTGTGTTTTATCATTTTACTGTGCTTTTCTTGCTTTTAATTTTGATTTTAGATTAATTTGTGTTGTTGTGAATTATGTGAAGCGCCTTGGGGCGACTGTCGTGATTTGGCGCTATATAAATTAATAAATTGAAATTAAATTGAAATTGAAATTCATTTACCAACCATTTTGTCTTGGGAGAAAAAAAAAAAAATGCAATGACTTTTTGGATTTATTGGTTTGGTCCATTAAGGATGTAGCTTTTGTATCCTTTGTTTTAGGGGTAAAGAAGGCTGCATTCGTCAGTTGTTTTATTTTGAGGATTTGAAATAGATCAGCCTAGTTATGCCACTGATGACGTAGTCTACAAATGTAGTCTTGGAAGTATGTGGCTCCTGAATTGAGAGACAGCCACAGTTAATGTTCCTGTGAACAGTCTTGCGAGAACCTTGTGGTGACCTTTAAACTTTTACAATTTCAAAGACTTGGAATTAGCAGTGTAATAGCAGCGTAATAGCTTAACAATTCATGATGTTAAACTTGAGCCATTGATTGGTTGATCATACATTTACACTGATTTAGGAGTGCATCGATGCGGCCTTATCTTCTACTTTAAAATCGATTCACAATTAAGATTGACCATTTGTTACACAAGTGCAATAGTGTGGATTTTAAAAAGTAAATCAGTTGTCGCCATCGGCCACTGTTGAGTTCATGCATCAGAAGAGGAAATCTCTGACCAGTAAACCCAATGTGAACACTTCTGTCCTGAGGTCAGTAATTGAGGTAGCAATACAGAGGAAGTGAAACCCAACAACCGTTAGACTAGTAACCATAACAACCCATCTCACTGTATGACAACGACAACATCAAGGAAGAGAGGAATGCACCTCAGGCATCCTGACTACAGACTGTGACGAAAGTGGGCCAGTGACAGATAAAACTCAATCGGCAGATACCGAAAGATGAAACCTGCCAGAACCAGAGAGAACAGGTGGCGCTTAAACACATGCCCTTGAACATAGCTGGACGCTAATTAGCACCGAATCTGGGCCAGTGCGAGAGAAGTTTGGTATCTGTCACATAAAAAATTCAATGCCTTTTGTCAGCGGGAAGCAATCACAAACCTCCTGTCCACGGTGTTCGTATGTACAGTTACTTTTTTTGTCCCTTTGGACGATATTACGCATCGTCTTAGCAAAATAAAACACATTTATCTAGTATACCACAGCCAAAAGGGAACAGTTTGCTGTTACAACCCTTTAACAGTACCGACATCTCTGTATTTAGGGCTGTGAGCCAATAAGCCGGTTCCGCTTTACAATATCATAAAACAATTACAGTGTGTCCCCAGAATGGGGCGCCAATTAATCCTTATCTGACCTAAAGGAAAGTGGGACAGAGCCTGAGGTTCCAATGATGACCGCAGCAAGATCACTTCAACACCGGCCTCTTGTGTTTTAAAAGCATTTTAAATTACAACTTGGCACCAAAAAGTGCTATATGAATGAAGTTATTATTATTATTACTACTACATGTAAAAACTAATTTTAATCTACTTTACAGTTAAACGTGGATGGGATTTGATCCACAGATTCACAGTTACAACAGAGTCTGCAGAAACTCCCATTAACTGTTGTAAACTTTTGTAGCATATGTCACAGAAATCCAAACCTGAACTGGTGGTTGCTCTGTGCAGTTTTTTTGTTTTCTTTTCTTGGTTGGATGAGTTGTAATAAATAGTCAACAGAATTTGTAGTCAATGTCCAAACAAGCATTTTAAGAGGCCGTTACATCCGTTTTCAAGTCACACATTCATTACGCAACTGACTGAGCCAACATTAATTATTTAAAAATTACAAAAAAAGATGTGCTTAAAACAGGACAGAAGTGATGTGCTTTTCTCTTTTAGGTGGCACTCTTCTACTTCAGTCTTTCACGTTGGTCTGTTGTCTTCCCATTTCTCAATTTCACCAGGTTTTGGTTCCTGGATGGAGTTGTGTATATGACAAGGAAAAGTTACAGTTTTGTCATGCTACCATAAGAAAGCAAAAGGAAGAAGGGAAAAAACAAAACAAAAGCAGTTTGTGTTATGTGAGCTGTCTGAACTTGCAGCGTTGATCCAACTACACCTCAGAAACAATATATCTCATGGGTGACTCAGAAAGTTGTGTGCGTGTGTGTGTGTGTGGGGGGGTTATGCTATACGACTGGATAAGTCAAGAAAAACCATGGCAGAAAACAGGATTTTGAATGGTAAATTCCAGTTTTCTGGTGGGGCTAATACATGAAAAGGGGGGGGGGGGGGGGGGGTACAACACCATCAGACCAAAAACCTATTTCTGCCTATGGCTCTGGGAAATGCGTTTCAAAAGGCCTGCACAATCAGAAATGCCAATCCCTTGTTTCTAAAATAAAATGAGGAGGAGGACATGTCGAGTACAACGTTTTCCAGAAATGCACCTGCTAACTCACTTAGCGAGAGGGATAATTAGCAATAAAATACATCAGCGACCACTAAAGGACATGTTTCACCACAATCGGGTTTAGGCTGTTAGTGACCATCCAATGATAGACCAGGATTACTTTGTGCACTTCTGTGACCGGTCTCAATGTATATGGCATTCACAACAAACATCTACGGAGACTACCCAAAACAAAGTACTAGTGACTATTTGTTTTTCCAAGTGTTTCTGACAGTGTTTACGTAGCTTTGATGAAAATGTCCCAATGCACTCTTGAATGGAATGTAGCTAAGAACGAAGCCACAGATTAATTGCAAAATTTACATAAATGTGATGTGTTATGATGACTCGGTTTTAAGTGAAAACTGTTCATTTTGATTCAGCCACAGTAAAAGGAGCAGTTGCTCTCCACTGGGAGAAGACTTAGTGTGCATGCATGTTCAGCATGAACACAGCCTGTTAAAAACAATCTCTGGTAGAGGCTCAGATGTGTACATGCTTGTAAGTGTTGTCAATGATAGAACTGTTAAAAATCTAAGATATACATCCACGTGCATGCTTATGGCAGGAGCTATAATGGGGCTAAAACAGCATGCTGCTTCCATACAGAGAACAGACTCTGCACACACAGAGATCCAAAATCCGACAGACTCAAAGTAGAATAAAATGAATAAAGCCTACCAGTTCCTCTGAAGAAAACAAAATACAAAAGGAAAAAACTGACCAGGGCAATCACCCACTTGTGAACAATTTCCAAGATAAAATATGTAAAGACCACATCATCAAAGAAGTCATCAAGCACGGATGAAGAATAATGTCCACATCCACTTCAAAGAGGTCCTGACTGGCAGCTCCTTACAATGTTCTCTCACAATTCTGGCACGTTAGATAGAAAGTCCATTATCTCCTGAAAATAACATATTCTGACTTTTTCCAGTGTAAGAAATGCATCTGTATGTTCAGGTAGCCTGTAGAAACAATGTCATGGAGACATTCCACGTGCATGTTTACAGCAGCAGCAAAATAGTGTCCTTTGACACAGACAGCAGAGTCAGCACATGTTAGGATCCACAATCCGACAGAGTCCTCTCTGTACATCCTATGTAAATCCAAGCCATCACTTTCCAATGAAAGCTCAGAAGCTTCGTTATTCAACATAGCAGCATTCATTTCACTCTGTTGGTTTCTGCCTTTCCTAAAATGTATGCCACATGCCGAGAATTATAGCAATTACAGCCTCAAGTCTTCTTGAATATGAATGAGGCCACAATCTTGGTGTTCCAATCTTTGGGCAGTTTTGTCCATTCCTCTTTGCAGCACCTCTCAAGCTCCATCACATCCCCACAGCATGATGCTGCCACCACCATGTTTCACTGTAGGGATGGTACCTGGTTTCCTCCAAACATGACGCCTGGCATTCACACCAAGGAGCTCAATCTTTGTCTCATGAAAGCAGAGAACTTTGTTTCTCCTGGTCTGAGAGTCCTTCAGGTGTCTTTTGGCAAACTCCAGATTGGCTACCATGTGCCTTTTACTAAGGAATGGCTTCCATCTGGCCACTCTACCATACAGGCCTGATTGTTGGATTGCTGTAGAGATGGTTATCCTTCTGGAAGGTTTTCCTCTCTCCACAGAGGAATGCTGGAGCTCTGACAGCATGACCATTGGGTTCTTGGTCATATCCCTGACTAAGGTCCTTCTCCCCTGATCGCTCCATTTAGACGGGTGGCCAGCTCTAGAAATCTTGGAGGATCTGAACTTTCATTTACCGATGATAGAGGCCACTGTGCTCATTGGGACCTTCAAAGCAGCAGAAATGTTTCTGTATCCTTCCCCTGATTTGTACTTTCAGACAACCCTGTCTCAGAGGTCTACAGACAATTCCTTTGACTTCATGCTTGGTTTGTGCTCTGACATGCACTGTCAACTGCAGACAATCATGCCAAATCAACTGAATTTACCCCAGGTGGGCTCCAATTAATATGTAGAAACATCTCAAGGATGATCAGTGGAAACAGGAGGCACCTGAGCTCAATTTTGAGCTTCACAGCAAAGGCTGTGAATGCTTATGTACATGTGATTTCCTATTTTTATATTTTTAATAAATTTGCAAAAACTTAAAAAAAAGAAAAACTTTTTCCACATTGTCATTATGGGGTATTATGTGTAGAATTTTGTGGAAAAAATTAATTTAATCCATTTTGGATTAAGGCTGTAACATAAAATGTTACAAAAAAGTGAAGCGCTGTGAAAACTTTCTGAATGCACAACAGACACAAACACACTAAGTTTGACTTGTTTGGGGAAATGCATTAAACCACATGCATCTTCAATCACACCTGCTTCTAATTTCCATGAATGCGCGTGATGACAAGATTATTCCTTGCAACAAGCCCAGAGATGTTCAGCAGATGGCAGACAAACTACATGGAAACAACTACACATGCTTCCAGTTTTTAATATTCATTTAGTATCCACCAATCATCCAGCAGGAGGCAGTGTTCAGATGGTGGCAGGCAGCTCTGTTTGATATTATTAAGCAAAACAAAGTTGATTTTTGGATTGATCTGGTGCATCAAAATGAACCATATTTTACTGAGTTTATCTTAATAACATGCTCTTTTAATATGGAGATGAATAAACTGATAGCATTTATCAGCCGGAGTGCTGGCGAAGCAGGATGTTTTAATGAGTTGTGCATAAATTTTTCCCTCCCCTGCTATATTTTCACAACCAATAGGACTAGAGAGATGATCTGAAGTTGATACTGATCAGCAAAATATTTATGTTTGACTGGTAACATAATGATTGTTGTTTTTGACTTATTGTGTTGCCAACCTTGGATGGGATCGATTCATTTATTTGTTCGTCTTTCTTCCTCATGGCATTTTACACATTTAGGCAATTTTTTGGTAGTGGAATGACAAAAGCCAAAAAATGTGGCCATATTTTAGCTTACCATTAAAAATTTGCTCAGATTGTAACTCCATGACCAAAGCCTTAAATATTTATCCTTCCTTCTCATTGAATAGGTGCAAAGGCAATTTTCAAAGTACAGTAACTTGTTTTAAAACTTCAGATTCTCCAGTGTCGGGAGTGCTGTGGAAACAAACACTTCATTGATGCCATGTTCACTGCATCACTGTGACACACAGACCACTCCAGTATAAGGGCCAACAAAGGACCCAGTCCACAGCACGTTGCCAGATAGCTGGAATGTCAGCCTCTTTCCACCAGTCTCACCACCGTTGTGGCCGACAAACATCTACGGCAACGGCATTAGAATCCCATTAAGGACATTCCCGAGATTCCGAGCAGCATTAAGTCTCCTCCATGAAGCCTGAAATGTGGCAAAACACAAAACAGTTTTTTTCCCACTGCTGGGCTGCTTCACCGTGCAGGATGCACCTTAAAAGCTTCATGAAACAGGCAACATTTGCATTGGCTTTTTGAAGGAGGAGAGCATAATTAAAAAAAAAATAAAATAAAAAATCTGTGCAGGCTTTTCATCAGAGTGCATGTGTGTGAGGATGAGAGAATGAAGGGTAGAATACCCTGCACCACGCTCTGAGGTGTTTAAATGCAGAAAGCGCCTCATCTGAGGCATCTGCTTGCATCTCATTGGCCCACTACTGAATTTGAAGCTATCAAATCCATGCAGTGCAGTATTTGGTACATGTTTGAACTTCCTAATCCACTGGGAAGGGGAGCAGGGAGGGAGGGGAGAGGGATCAAACAGGGGCAACATCTCTTTGCAGGATTAATCCGGTGCACTACTGATAATCAAAACATAGCCATTAAAACATTATTGGTTTGTCTCAAAGGTCAAACATTTCAGAGCGGATTACTGAGTGACGTTTTGCACACAATATTCAGGCTTTACACGCGTCAGACAGCTGCAAGCAGTGGCGCACAAAGTGTCGAGTCTGAATTATTGTGATAGCAAATATGTTATGACACACGCCGCCAGGCTGATATTTAAGGGGCTGAGAGCAAATCTGTTCAAGACGCTCAGTTTGGCTCCAGTTTCTCCACGACTGACAGCTGACTGATGCTGTACACAGAGATCCCGGCTGAGCCATCTGACTGTGTGAAACTGAGGTACATCCACAAGACATGAATGTCTGGAATGACAGGACACAAACTACAACTCACAGAGTGCATGCATGCTGACATCATCAATAAATTACAGACTGTGGAATTACTCTGAGGTCTGCGTTTACCTACTGCACTTTTTTTCCATTATTTGAGTCAGTGTTTGGCCCTGTGAGTCATGGTGAGTGGGCCAGACTTCAGGCATGAGACAGCCACATCTTTAAGTATGGAAGCCTGATACTGCCAGAAAGTATAACCTCATCCTAAAAAACAAAAAATTATACATCATAAATAAATGTATGGTGGTGGATCTCATGTACAGTGCTGTGCAAAAGTCTTCAGCACCTCAACATGTCTGAAGAAGTTTAGGTTTTACTGTTTTGACATCATTAGTATATTGGGGGGGAGGGAGGGGGGGCGATGAAACAAAACTGAATTTTGGCTGTTATCTAGTACATTTTTAAAGTTACTGAATTTTTCATACCAATAAAAACCTTATTTTGCAGTCTTACAGCTCCAACACACAATGCCACAAACACATAGGAGATGATAATCAGTCATCACTGTGCTTGTAGAACCATGGGATCAGTCCCCCCAAAATAACACAGGACTAAGTTTAAAGTGTAGCTGGATTAGGTGCTTTAAGTGATTTTTTTTTTTTTTTTTTTTTTAACACTAGGATTGAAAACAAGGCATCCCTCCTCGGCCACCCCTTCCCAACCCTCCATCCTCCCTCCTCTGCACTGAGCAGAAGCCATTGGAAGCCTTTTAATGGCTCTCCATGTAGGAAATGCCAAATATAATGATTCTAGGCCAACCACATTCTTTGTCACAGGCCTTTTAAGCTTCTAAATGTGTTTTTTGAGGAAATTTCTGTAAAGTCACTCTTGTCCGTCACTGGTGTCTTGAATGCAACAGCAGTGCAATTAGTACTGTCCTCATGCGTGCACATCTCCCTGAGCTATGCAAGATAGTGAGAGAAAAGCTCAGACAACAAACAGAGAGGGAGTGTTGTTTCAGTCTCTGCCCATGACATCATTATGCCTCTAAATATTTACACAGAAGAAAGCTGATAGCTACTACATTATCAGTACATTATTTTTGCAAGATCTTTGTTTTTAAAATTCAGTTTTTTATTTTTAGCACAGTGTATTTTTTGCATGTACATAGGGTTTAAAAGTATTTTCTTTGCAGAATATTGAGAATCAATGATTCACAGATATCAATCAATCAATTTTTTTATATAGCGCCAAATCACAACAAACAGTTGCCCCAAGGCGCTTTATATTGTAAGGCAAGGCCATACAATAATTATGTAAAACCCCAACGGTCAAAACGACCCCCTGTGAGCAAGCACTTGGTGACAGTGGGAAGGAAAAACTCCCTTTTAACAGGAAGAAACCTCCAGCAGAACCAGGCTCAGGGAGGGGCAGTCTTCTGCTGGGACTGGTTGGGGCTGAGGGAGAGAACCAGGAAAAAGACATGCTGTGGAGGGGAGCAGAGATCAATCACTAATGATTAAATGCAGAGTGGTGCATACAGAGCAAAAAGAGAAAGAAACAGTGCATCATGGGAACCCCCCAGCAGTCTACGTCTATAGCAGCATAACTAAGGGATGGTTCAGGGTCACCTGATCCAGCCCTAACTATAAGCTTTAGCAAAAAGGAAAGTTTTAAGCCTAATCTTAAAAGTAGAGAGGGTGTCTGTCTCCCTGATCTGAATTGGGAGCTGGTTCCACAGGAGAGGAGCCTGAAAGCTGAAGGCTCTGCCTCCCATTCTACTCTTACAAACCCTAGGAACTACAAGTAAGCCTGCAGTCTGAGAGCGAAGCGCTCTATTGGGGTGATATGGTACTACGAGGTCCCTAAGATAAGATGGGACCTGATTATTCAAAACCTTATAAGTAAGAAGAAGAATTTTAAATTCTATTCTAGAATTAACAGGAAGCCAATGAAGAGAGGCCAATATGGGTGAGATATGCTCTCTCCTTCTAGTCCCCGTCAGTACTCTAGCTGCAGCATTTTGAATTAACTGAAGGCTTTTTAGGGAACTTTTAGGACAACCTGATAATAATGAATTACAATAGTCCAGCCTAGAGGAAATAAATGCATGAATTAGTTTTTCAGCATCACTCTGAGACAAGACCTTTCTGATTTTAGAGATATTGCGTAAATGCAAAAAAGCAGTCCTACATATTTGTTTAATATGCGCTTTGAATGACATATCCTGATCAAAAATGACTCCAAGATTTCTCACAGTATTACTAGAGGTCAGGGTAATGCCATCCACAGTAAGGATCTGGTTAGACACCATGTTTCTAAGATTTGTGGGGCCAAGTACAATAACTTCAGTTTTATCTGAGTTTAAAGGCAGGAAATTAGAGGTCATCCATGTCTTTATGTCTGTAAGACAATCCTGCAGTTTAGCTAATTGGTGTGTGTCCTCTGGCTTCATGGATAGATAAAGCTGGGTATCATCTGCGTAACAATGAAAATTTAAGCAATACCATCTAATAATACTGCCTAAGGGAAGCATGTATAAAGTGAATAAAATTGGTCCTAGCACAGAACCTTGTGGAACTCCATAATTAACTTTAGTCTGTGAAGAAGATTCCCCATTTACATGAACAAATTGTAACCTATTAGACAAATATGATTCAAACCACCGCAGCGCAGTGCCTTTAATACCTATGGCATGCTCTAATCTCTGAAATAAAATTTTATGGTCAACAGTATCAAAAGCAGCACTGAGGTCTAACAGAACAAGCACAGAGATGAGTCCACTGTCCGAGGCCATAAGAAGATCATTTGTAACCTTCACTAATGCTGTTTCTGTACTATGATGAATTCTAAACCCTGACTGAAACTCTTCAAATAGACCATTCCTCTGCAGATGATCAGTTAGCTGTTTTACAACTACCCTTTCAAGAATTTTTGAGAGAAAAGGAAGGTTGGAGATTGGCCTATAATTAGCTAAGATAGCTGGGTCAAGTGATGGCTTTTTAAGTAATGGTTTAATTACTGCCACCTTAAAAGCCTGTGGTACATAGCCAACTAACAAAGATAGATTGATCATATTTAAGATCGAAGCATTAAATAATGGTAGGGCTTCCTTGAGCAGCCTGGTAGGAATGGGGTCTAATAAACATGTTGATGGTTTGGATGAAGTAACTAATGAAAATAACTCAGACAGAACAATCGGAGAGAAAGAGTCTAACCAAATACCGGCATCACTGAAAGCAGCCAAAGATAACGATACGTCTTTGGGATGGTTATGAGTAATTTTTTCTCTAATAGTTAAAATTTTGTTAGCAAAGAAAGTCATGAAGTCATTACTAGTTAAAGTTAATGGAATACTCAGCTCAATAGAGCTCTGACTCTTTGTCAGCCTGGCTACAGTGCTGAAAAGAAACCAAAGGAATCATATCCTTAAACCTAGTTACAGCGCTTTCTGAAAGACTTCTAGTGTAATGAAACTTATTCCCCACTGCTGGGTAGTCCATCAGAGTAAATGTAAATGTTATTAAGAAATGATCAGACAGAAGGGAGTTTTCAGGGAATACTGTTAAGTCTTCTATTTCCATACCATAAGTCAGAACAAGATCTAAGATATGATTAAAGTGGTGGGTGGACTCATTTACTTTTTGAGCAAAGCCAATAGAGTCTAATAATAGATTAAATGCAGTGTTGAGGCTGTCATTCTCAGCATCTGTGTGGATGTTAAAATCGCCCACTATAATTATCTTATCTGAGCTAAGCACTAAGTCAGACAAAAGGTCTGAAAATTCACAGAGAAACTCACAGTAACGACCAGGTGGACGATAGATAATAACAAATAAAACTGTTTTTTGGGACTTCCAATTTGGATGGACAAGACTAAGAGTCAAGCTTTCAAATGAATTAAAGCTCTGTCTGGGTTTTTGATTAATTAATAAGCTGGAATGGAAGATTGCTGCTAATCCTCCGCCTCGGCCCGTGCTACGAGCGTTCTGACAGTTAGTGTGACTCGGGGGTGTTGACTCATTTAAACTAACATATTCATCCTGCTGTAACCAGGTTTCTGTAAGGCAGAATAAATCAATATGTTGATCAATTATTATATCATTTACCAACAGGGACTTAGAAGAGAGAGACCTAATGTTTAATAGACCACATTTAACTGTTTTAGTCTGTGGTGCAGTTGAAGGTGCTATATTATTTTTTCTTTTTGAATTTTTATGCTTAAATAGATTATGGAGATTATGGAGCTGGTTATTGGTAGTCTGGGAGCAGGCACCATCTCTACGGGGATGGGGTAATGAGGGGATGGCAGGGGGAGAGAAGCTGCAGAGAGGTGTGTAAGACTACAACTCTGCTTCCTGGTCCCAACCCTGGATAGTCACAGTTTAGAGGATTTAAGAAAATTGGCCAGATTTCTAGAAATGAGAGCTGCTCCATCCAAAGTGGGATGGATGCCGTCTCTCCTAACAAGACCAGGTTTTCCCCAGAAGCTTTGCCAATTATCTATGAAGCCCACCTCATTGCGCACTCGGAGCGCACTTCTAAACTGTTGTCATCATCCATTAAAATTTTCATTCTGTGATTCAATGTCTACTATCTATGACTATGTCAATATTTTGAAATATAAAGTCAATGTTTTTACATTCTACAATAAAATTATGAAGTTTTATTTTTGAGATGCTATCGGGTAAAATGAGCACTTAACAGTTGTAATTTTTACTTTTTTTAAATACGACTTCCTAATGCAGAATTGAGATGTAAGGTTGAATCACTGCAGGAAATACATTGTTGGTTATCATCTTGCCTTTGAAAGTTAAAAAAAAATAAATCAAAGAATGAAATATTAGAATAAAACTTAACATAAAACTGATATTCTTCTAATTTATGATATGGAGACAGAAATAAATAGATTTAATTGTTCCTCATGTGTACTTAGAAATATTTAGAAGAAAAAAAAAATCAACTACTTTAAAATGTATGAGATGTTGAGACATAACTAAATAGGTCAACTTGCTCTTAATTGCGATTTATAAAGTTTAAAACAGAAATAACATTTTAAGTTTGTAGAATCAAAACGATGATTTTTCTAATTCTGAATAGTAAACCTACAAAAAACAAACAAAAAAATTAGTCCTTAGTCTTTTTTACTTAAAGATTACAATTTTTGACTTTGAATCTTACTGCTCAAATTAAACTGTCACGGCATTTGTATAATTTTCTCTTATAAAGTGAAATATTTTATATAGTATCACACAATTCTGACTGGTAATAGTCACAACTCCTAGAATATTTATTTAACACTTAAAAAAAAATAAAATCCTGGCAGAAATGAACTTCCACACTTTGTTCGGAAGCAAAACGTGTGGAATGCTGAGTGAAAAAGGAAAATAACTCCACTGACATTGTGTCAGTCACCAAAAATATGAGCACGCGCACGCACAGTCGAACCTACTGACTTTCAGTTTGTCTTGTGAAGGTTTTCCACACTGGGAGCACTTTGGGAACACTTGATAATGGAACAGTAACTTTATCTTGCCTGTGCACGTCATCAGGACCCGGTGCGCAATCTCGATCCCAACTAGTTTAGAAAAAGAGACGAGATTTGGTCTGTGCGTCGGACGCACAGCTGCCGACACAGATTGAGGTCACCGACAGGAGCAACATCAGGAGAGGTTTCCCTGCTGTGATGCACTTTGGAGATCACTCAGTCAGTTTGAAGTTTACTTACCCTGAGGCGCAGCAGCTACCGCAGATTTTGGCGTCGGAGGTTTTGCGCAGATCAGACCAGGTGGAGTCACATCAAACCATTAATAAAGTGATCCGGGACGCAGATCCTTCAATCTCCGTTTGGAGACAGTCGGTGCCACAACAAGCGCAGATCCCATTCACGGTAAAGTCACGGCTACCGGAGCTACCGAGAAAACATGTTTGCAGTCGCATAAATCAAGAGAAATAAAGAGAAGGGAGGAAATGTGGCCCTGAAATGTATAAATCAGTATTTATCGCCGCGCCGTCAGCCGGTGCGCAACTATTACGCGCAGAAAACCAAATCCTGATTAAAAGCATTGTGATGTGATGCCAGACGGAAAGAGGGGCGGAGCCTCCAGCGGATCCTCGTACTATGATTGGTGGAATTACTCATGCATAATTGACCTCAGATCTGACTGAATGGTGGATCCGGATAGACCCACCTTACCCGAAGGCGCCTCTGTAGACACACACACACACACACACACACACACACACACACACACACACACACACACACACACACACACATATATATATATATATATATATATATATATATATATATATATATATATATATATATATATATATATATATATAACTTAATATCTGTGGAAAAATGTAAAAATCACACGAACTCAAGGTTCTTGTCTTTTTGTGATAAAATACTGCCACCTGCTGTTCAGATGCGGAAAGACATCGAACCAGCTTTGGTTCGCTGATAAGTAAAAACGTAGAGCAGAAAGGAAGGATAAGACTTTCCGTAGAGAATAGAAATTATGAGATTGAATTGTCAAAATTTTAAAGTCATAATTATGGGGTGTTTTGTTCAATTTTTGTACATGTACTGTGTACTGTACATCTGTACTCCAATCACCTGTCTTTGCACAGTCCCATTCCATTATGTAATATTTATCACTTCTGAGAGCTGACTGGATCAGGTGTGCAAGAAGTGGCTTGACTCTTCATAGCTATGAGATAAGTCATACTTTCAAACTGTGTCCAGTCAGAGGCTTCCTGGAATTCACCGTCAGCAGTGTGTCTGTGTGCAATCAAAGTGTCAAACCCGTGGACAGAATCCCTTATCTCGACAGTGATGTTCACGTCTCTGAGTCCTCGGTCTTTGAGGTTGAGAGACTTGAGGAGTCATGAGGTCCTTTGACAGAGGTGTTTGGCAATGCATTTGCCTTTGTAGGAGAACAAATGTCCAAGTCTTTTTGGTCCTGGTGCTTCCTGTCTTACTGTGTGGTTGTGACACTTAATGCCCTAAGGTGATAACTACATGTCTTTGGTACCAGGTCTCTTAAGAGGACCCTTGGGCACCACTGGAATGACTTTGTGTCAAACGAATGATTATTAAGACAGAGTCAGTTGGGGTGTGAATTACTCTTGCCTTGAAAGTGAACGTCAGCCGCATGTGGCGTGTTCGCCTCATCATGATCCAACACGCAGGAACAGCAGGCAGAAAAGGCAGAGGGACGCCAAGAAGTGGGGTTGGACTGGTTGTCTGTCACATGCAGCATCAGCGCATTCTTCCAGACTTGAACTGAAGTTAACATTTTGGCTTACTAAATCAGAATTATGATGTACTACATCATTCTAAATGACTACATTCTATAAGATAAAAATGTCAAAATTTAAACTTTTAATACTTAAGTTAACTTTTTTTATCAAGCCATTGACTCAAAAAGTAATAAGTTGCTTATTATTTCTTTTTCTTCTTCTTATTATTGTTATTTTACTAGCATGGAAGGTCCTTTTTGTTATGATGAATATATACATCTTAATAAAAAATACATTATAAGGATAAACTAAAAACCCAAATTAAAGAGCTGATAATACAAACAAAAAAGGTGCACCTCAGGAGAGGTGGTCTAGCAGTGGTTAAACTTTGGGCTTGAGACCAGAGGACCCTTGGTTCAAATCCCAGCCTGACTGGAAAATCACTAAGGGTCCTTGGACAAGGTCTTTAATCCCCTAGTTGCTCCCAGTGTGTAATGAGCACTTTGTATGGCAGCACCCTGATATTGGGGTGAATGTGAGGCATTATTGTAAAGTACTTCGAGCGTCTGATGCAGATGGAAAAGCGCTATATAAATGCAATCCATTTACCATTCCAGTGGTGCTTATATATCGTTTTGTCCTCTTCAAGAGGCCTTTTTGTTAACAAGTGAGATTTATATCCCAGAAAATACTCTCAACTTTATCTTGTCATTATGATGTTAAAAGTTTAAATTATGACTTTATATATCAGAATATCAGCTTTCTGTATATTTTCCCCAAATCGTTCCAAAATTTTCCCCCTTTTTTCTAATTGTAATTTATTACTACTACTACTGTTATTGTTATTATTTTTGTTGTTGTTGTTGTTGTTGTGTGTCATTGTGAGTCTCCCTGGAAAGCTGTGCGAGGAAAAAACAAACACGTGACAGAATCCTGTTGAATACACTTTCAACATGGCATTAATTCTAAACAGCTGTGTACGTGTATAATAACAGATGTAATTACAGGCACATTTACACCATGAAAAACGTTTTTGACTTTTCAAAAAAAATTGCATATGGAACCTCAAAGAGTAAAAGAAAAACAGTACATCCACATATATCACAAAAAAAAGAGAAAACAAAACAAAAAAACCTCCGGCCACATTAAAGAATCCAACAACATTCTTCAGGGTTTCATTCAGACCATGATAATGTTTCAACAATATAAAGTATTTCTTCCCGCATTGATTATGCTTTAATCTCCTTTGAGACTTAAAAACACAGAGAGCATCTGCCTTTACAGAAGTTATATTGTGCAAAATCCTCTTTTATGCTTTTTAGTTACATATGGTTCAAATTTCGTATCATCATCCTAAAACACACACTATGTGTAGAAACTATCCCGTTAAAGGCATCATTTAGGCCTGAAATGTTTTGTTTTGTCTACATCTGATCTTTGTCACATTGTTTTTTTATGGATAGATGTTAGCAAAATGACAAATGGATCACAATGATGAGGAAAAACACTGTGTAATGTGAGCTCCGCCCCCCCGGTGTAACAGACCTGTAGGCTGTCTGTGTCTGTCTGCGTCTGTGTCTGTCTGTAGGCAGGTTGTTTATTTCTCTGAGACACAGAAATATTAATTAAATGTTATTCAATTATTTGCTTCAGTTTCATTCTTGGTTGCAAACCTTAATATCTCTTTTTAAGGCGCCTTATTAGCTTGCAGATAAGTTGATTGTGTGTATATATATATATATATATATATATATATATATATATATATATATATATATATATATATATATATATATATATATGACCTCCTTTAAGTGACTCCTGGAAACACAGATATGTGAAGACAAACATGCTGTGGGTTCTTAACACCGACATTATGATTTATGTGATTATGTCTGAATATGGTTATTTGATGCATTTCCTCCACAGCTGAGGTTCTCTGTGCAGAAGACCACTGCTACACATAACGGCTGTATGTCTGGGGAAACTCTTTTCTCCCAGTCTTCTGTCTGCAGCCTCCTCCTCAGCCTTTTGTATCTCCTGCAAATCAGTCTCAGTCATCTCGGGCCTCAGATGACCCCATGGGGAAGAGCATGTCACTTTCCAGGGACAGGTTGCTTCCCAGACTGGCCATGCGGCTCCGCAGCAGGAAGTGCGTCCGCCTGTGCAGCGTCCTCTGCTGCTCCTGCTTCAGCTCTATGTAGGACCTGGAGAAGGTGTGGAAGATGGAGGTGACGGGGAAGGCCATGAGGAGGATCCCGCTCAGGATGCTGCTTAGAGCCACCACCTGACCCGGGATGCTCCTGGGTACCATGTCCCCATAGCCCACCGTCGTCATGGTGATGACAGCCCACCAGTAGGTGGCAGGGATGCTGGTGAACTCCTGCGTGGTGGCCATTTCATTCTCAATCAGGTACAGCAAGGGTGAATACAGGGCGATGGCCACACACAGGAAGAGGAGCAACAGGCCAAACTCCCGCGTGCAGCGACGCGCCGTCAGGCCCAGAGTCTGCAGGCCCAACGAATGGCGAGCCAGCCGCATCACATAGAGGATCCGCAGGGCTCTGAGCACGCGCAGCACCAAACCCACTTTGTCAAAGTAGCTGTTGCCGGAGCCGAGCCGCTTCTCCCCTTTGGAGGTGCTGTCCACCAGCAGGGTGATGTAGTACGGCAGGATGGCCACCACGTCGATCAGGTTGAGTGGTTGCCTGAGGAACGTCAGCTTGCTGCGGTCCTGAATGAAGCGCAGCGTGAACTCCAGAGAGAACCAGGCCACACACACCGTCTCCACGATGAAGATGTTGTAGCACATCTGGGAACACGTGCCCTGTGGAACACAGCAGAGGCCTGAAAACATTAGCATGTGTGAGTGATGGCTGCAACCTCTAGAGGGAGCCACTTCACTGTGAAAACCCAAGTGTTCTGGCATTCTAAAGTACTGAACAGCAAAAAGAAATCATCCTGTGACAGAACACATGCACACGCATTACACTTTCAGTGTGTGTGTGTGTGTGTGTGTGTAAATGTCACCTTAATGGGAAGCTGCAAGGGTGCAAAGATTGAAATGCATAATCACCTCGTACCATAAATACCCCATAATGACAATGTGAAATAAGTTTTGTTTTTGTTTTGTTTTTTTTAGATTTTTGCAAATTTATTAAAAAAAAATCTAAGAATTCACAGTCTTTGCCATGAAGCTCAAAATTGAGCTCAGGTGCCTCCTGTTTCCAATGATCTGTCTGAGAGGTGTCCAAAAAATGAGGTGGGCTTCATAGATAATTGGCAAAGCTTCTGGGGAAAACCTGGTCTTGTTAGGAGAGACGGCATCCATCCCACTTTGGATGGAGCAGCTCTCATTTCTAGAAATCTGGCCAATTTTATTAAACCCTCCAAATCGTGACTATCCAGGGTTGGGTCTTACACACCTCTCTGCAGCTTCTGTTCCCCTGCCACCCCCCCAATACCCCATCCCCGTAGAGACAGTGCCTACTCCCAGACCACCAATAACCTGTAAAAATCTATTTAAGAATAAAAATTCAAAAAGAAAAAATAATATAGCACCTTCAACTGCACCACAGACTAAAACAGTTAAATGTGGTCTATTAAACATTAGGTCTCTCTCTTCTAAGTCCCTGTTAGTAAATAATATAATAATTGATCAACATATTGATTTATTCTGCCTTACAGAAACCTGGTTACAGCAGGATGAATATGTTAGTTTAAATGAGTCAACACCCCCGAGTCAAACTAACTGTCAGAATGCTCGTAGCACGGGCTGAGGCGGAGGATTAGCAGCAATCTTCCATTCCAGCTTATATTTAATCAAAAACCCAGACAGAGCTTTAATTAATTTGAAAGCTTGACTCTTAGTCTTGTCTAGGGTTGCCAACCGTCCCTTGAAAAACGGAATCGTCCCTTATTTTGAAATAAAAGTGTGCGTTCCGTATTGACCTGAAACGGGACGCAGTTTGTCCCGTATTTCTGTGAGAATCAAAAAGTCTGTAAAATGTCAATGGAATTGACTGGCGCTTTATATGGAAACTTATGGTAAATTTGATCCCAGCCTCTCTCCTGCTTTTCACCAATGAGCTGACAGACACGAGTTGACAATACAGAATCACTCTTATCTCATTGGTCGAGGGACATCTGCTCACAAGAAGATACCGACGTCATGAGCCGACGACGGTCGCTGGACGACAATAACAAAGCAGCATGGCTGATATCTATACGGACACCGACACTACGGACAGCAATGTCTGTAACGTCGTTACTACTCCTCCTAAAAAAAAAAAAAAAAAAAAAGAATGCAAAAATACAGGGGCGAATGAGAAAAGGAAAATGGCTGGGTGGAAAAGGTGCGCGACAACAGTATTGTTTACTTTTCAGACTTAATTTTTTGCACTTTTATTACACTAAATGTGTAAATATGCACTGTTACATTGTTTTGGATGATGCAAATTTTCTATTGTCTTTTTTTTTTGTTAATTTTTTTTTGTTTTAAATTTATACAATTTAAGTTAAGAGCAGGGGTGGTGGCCAAGTGGTTAATGCGCTTGGTTTTAGTCGGAAGGTTCTGGGTTCAAATCCCACCCCTGCCACATTTCTCCATGTAATGTGGAGTTGCGTCAGGAAGGGCATCCGGCGTAAAACCTGTGCCAAATCAACATGCAGATCCACCTTGGATTTGCTGTGGCGAACCCGAGTGCAAACAAGGGAGCAGCCGAAGGGACTTACTTATACAATTTAAGTTAAGCAATAACACTACAGAGATTTATTTTTAAAGAAGACAGAATGCTCATATTAAAATTGTGATTGAAAATTTATTTTGCACTAAAAATAAATTGCTAAATAATAATTTGTTTTCCACGTGTTCATATCAGAACAAATGCATGTATGCATCTACCTAAATTCAGGGTCAAGTCAACAGTAGGTAAGTCCCTTCGGCTGCTCCCTTGTTTGCACTTGGGGTCGCCACAGCAAACCCAAGGTGGATCTGCATGTTGAATTGGCACAAGTTTTACACAAGTTTTACGCCGGATACCCTTCCTGACGCAACTCCACATTACATGGAGAAATGTGGAAGGGGTGGGATTTGAACCCGGAACCTTCTGAACTGAAACCAAGCGCATTAACCACTTGTCCACCACCTCTGCTCGTCAAGTCAGTCAAATGGTTAAAAATCGTTTCACACAGACGCTGGGAAGGGTGAAGGCAATGGTCAGTCGGCCGGTCGGCCCTGGCGGTGAGGTGTCCCTTATTTATTTTTCAGAGTGTTGGCAACCCTAGTCTTGTCTATCCAAACTGGAAGTCTCAAAAACCAGTTTTATTTGTTGTTATCTATCGTCCACCTGGTTGTTACTGTGAGTTTCTTTGTGATTTTTCAGACCTTTTGTCTGACAGTGCTTAGCTCAGATAAGATAATTATAGTGGGTGATTTTAGCATCCACACAGATGCTGAGAATGACAGCCTCAACACTGCATTTAATCTATTATTAGACTCAGTTGGCTTCACTCAAAATGTAAATGAGCCCGCCCACCACTTTAACCACACTTTAGAGCTTGTTCTGACATATGGCATAGAAATTGAAGACTTAACAGTATTCCCTGAAAACCCCCTGTTGTCTGATCATGTCTTAATAACATTTACATTTACTCTGATGGACTACCCAGCAGTGGGGAATAAGTTTCATTACAGTAGAAGTCTTTCTGAAAGCGCTGTAACTAGGTTTAAGGATATGATTCCTTCTTTGTTATGTTCTCCAATGCCATATACCAACACAGTGCAGAGTAGCTACCTAAACTCTATGAGTGAGATAGATTATCTCGTCAATAGCTTTACATCCTCATTGAGCACAACTTTGGATGCTGTAGCTCCTCTGAAAAAGAGAGCCTTAAATCAGAAGTGCCTGACTCCATGGTTTAACCCACAAACTCGCAGCTTAAAGCAGATAACCTGTAAGCTGGAGAGGAAATGGCGTCTCACTAATTTAGAAGATCTTCATTTAGCCTGGAAAAAGAGTCTGTTGCTCTATAAAAAAAAGCCCTCCATAAAGCTAGGACATCTTACTATTCATCACTAATTGAAGAAAATAAGAACAACCCCAGGTTTCTTTTCAGCACTGTAGCCAGGCTGACAAAGAGTCAGAGCTCTACTGAGCCGAGTATTCCTTTAACTTTAACTAGTAATGACTTCATGACTTTCTTTGCAAATAAAATTTTAACTATTAGAGAAAAAAATTACTCATAACCATCCCAAAGACATATCGTTCTCTTTGGCTGCTTTCAGTGATGCCGGTATTTGGTTAGACTCTTTCTCTCCGATTGTTCTGTCTGAGTTATTTTCATTAGTTACTTCCTCCAAACCATCAACATGTCTATTAGACCCCATTCCTACCAGGCTGCTCACGGAAGCCCTACTGTTAATTAATGCTTCGATCTTAAATATGATCAATCTATCTTTATTAGTTGGCTATGTACCACAGGCTTTTAAGGTGGCAGTAATTAAACCATTACTTAAAAAGCCATCACTTGACCCAGCTATCTTAGCTAATTATAGGCCAATCTCCAACCTTCCTTTTCTCTCAAAAATTCTTGAAAGGGTAGTTGTAAAACAGCTAACTGATCATCTGCAGAGGAATGGTCTATTTGAAGAGTTTCAGTCAGGTTTTAGAATTCATCATAGTACAGAAACAGCATTAGTGAAGGTTACAAATGATCTTCTTATGGCCTCAGACAGTGGACTCATCTCTGTGCTTGTCCTGTTAGACCTCAGTGCAGCTTTTGATACTGTTGATCATAAAATTTTATTACAGAGATTACAGCATGCCATAGGTATTAAAGGCACTGCGCTGCAGTGGTTTGAATCATATTTATCTAATAGATTACAATTAGTTCATGTAAATGGGGAGCCTTCTTCACGGACTAAGGTTAATTATGGAGTTCCACAAGGTTCTGTGCTAGGACTGATTTTATTCACTTTATACATGCTTCCCTTAGGCAGTATTATTAGATGGCATTGCTTAAATTTCATTGTTACGCAGATGATACCCAGCTTTATCTATCCATGAAGCCAGAGGACACACACCAATTAGTTAAACTGCAGGAATGTTTTACAGACATAAAGACATGGATGTGTTGTGTGGGCCGCCCGAAGAGGAGGTACTGCTGGCCAACGCCAGAGGGCGCCCTGCCTGTTGTCGGGTTTCAGGCACTAGAGGGCACCGTGGCCACCCAGGAGCCAGGACTGACAGCTGTCAGTAATCATCATCAGCTTCACTATAAAAGCCTGGAGGAGACACCACATCTCTGCCGAGATATCAGCTTACCTCACAGCTTGGAGCTGGGTGGTGGAGACTGGAAGGAGTCGGCGGTTCCTGCTCCTCCCTCATCATTTAAGTATACTATTGGTGCTGCACATACTTAGTGTTCCTGTTTCCTGGGAGTGGTGGATTATTCCTTCAGGAGGGACTGGTGACTTATTTTTGCTGACTGCTTACTGGGTGTCCACACACCCATCCTTAACCTGTTTTTGTTCCTGCCAGCAGTACTGGATCTGACAGCTGGAAGCAGAGGCCACCTGGGAACTCGGGACTTGGCGGCTTTGGTATACTGCAGGTCTTCGTTGGCGGCGGAACCTTGTGGGCCCCGGCTCTTCTCTGGATAGGCGTCTCCTACCCTCAGGCCTGCCCACACGTCACTTATTGTATCTTGTGATTGATTGTCTAAAAGCAGTATTCGACCTGTTGTGCACATTTGCCGCAATAAATTGTATTTATTGGATTATCTATTGACCGTTCATTTGCAGCCCCTGTTGTGGGTCCGTGCATTACACTTTCCCCAACAGGATGACCTCTAATTTCCTGCTTTTAAATTCAGATAAAACTGAAGTTATTGTACTTGGCCCCACAAATCTTAGAAACATGGTGTCTAACCAGATCCTTACTCTGGATGGCATTACCCTGACCTCTAGTAGTACTGTGAGAAATCTTGGAGTCATTTTTGATCAGGATATGTCCTTCAATGCGCATATTAAACAAATATGTAGGACTGCTTTTTTGCATTTGTGCAATATCTCTAAAATTAGAAAGGTCTTGTCTCAGAGTGATGCTGAAAAACTAATTCATGCATTTATTTCCTCTAGGCTGGACTATTGTAATTCATTATTATCAGGCTGTCCTAAAAGTTCCCTGAAAAGCCGTCAGTTAATTCAAAATGCTGCAGCTAGAGTGCTGACAGAGACTAGAAGGAGAGAGCATATCTCACCCATATTGGCCTCTCTTCACTGGCTTCCTGTTAATTCTAGAATATAATTTAAAATTCTTCTTCTTACTTATAAGGTTTTGAATAATCAGGTCCCATCTTATCTTAGGGACCTCATAGTACCATATCACCCCAATAGAGCGCTTCGCTCTCAGACTGCAGGCTTACTTGTAGTTCCTAGGGTTTGTAAGAGTAGAATGGGAGGCAGAGCCTTCAGCTTTCAGGCTCCTCTCCTGTGGAACCTGCTCCCAATTCGGATTACATATACATATATATATATATATATATATATATATATATATATATATATATATATATATATATATATATATATATATATATATATATATATATATATATATATATATATACATACTTGTATATATGTTCTCCACTCAGATTGCAATAGCCAATCACAGATTAGCCTTCCTGTCCATCATTACCTGTATTTTGGCATGCTTGGTGCCAGAAAGTGATGTTGGATCCAAAGGGATCCAAAAAGGCTAGGACCAAAAGTTATATTGGATCGGTTCCCACTGACCAATAG
The DNA here is from genome assembly GCF_902500255.1 of Thalassophryne amazonica. Taxonomy (NCBI): domain Eukaryota; kingdom Metazoa; phylum Chordata; class Actinopteri; order Batrachoidiformes; family Batrachoididae; genus Thalassophryne; species Thalassophryne amazonica. The sequence goes on from NC_047108.1 coordinate 125,928,549, forward strand.
CATTAGAGCATACTGCCAAAAGCTAGCCAATCAGAGCGTGGCATACAATTATTCATGAGATGACATCACTAATGACGTAGCAGAGGTCAGGAACTTGCTGACAGACGCTGGTTGAAAAAATGGCAACAAACATGTCAACAACAGCAGAAAATCGTCTGCCAGCGAGGTTTGCTGAGTTCACAGAGGAGTAACTGGTGGAAATATTGAACTCCAAGGATGCCAGAAACACTAAGAAGGTAGGCAAGCACGCTACTGATGTTTGAGAAGCATTCATCACATCAGAATCAATCATATGCTGTTCACAACAAAATCAATTGATCTAATTTACTTGAGTCTTTGTTGTTTGCTTAATTTGGGAGGGGGGTGGAGAACATAATTGATGGATGGCAAGTCGTCCAAAATAGAGAAATATTGGGTGAAGAAAAGTTACATTGGATGAGGCTTAGCCAAGGTTTCGTGAGTGTGTGTGGGTTGATTACAGCTGATATGTACATAAAATGCACAGAGAACAGTTCTGTGCTCTTTGCACTGATAGGACACGGCATAATTACTCCCAAGTTTGTTTAAATACTTTTGCTGGAACAATCATTAAATGTCTTACAACCCCAATTCCATTGAAGTTGGGAAGTTGTGTAAATTGTAAATTAAAAACAGAATTCAATGATTTTCAAATCATCTTCAACCTATATTCAATTGAATACACCACAAAGACAAGATATTTAATGTTCAAACTGATAAACTTTATTGTTTTTGTGTAAATATTTGCTCATTTTGAAATGGATGCCTGCAAAAGGTTTCTAAAAAGCTGGGACAGTGGTATGTTTCCCACTGTGTTACATCACCTTTCCTTCTAACAACACTCAATAAGCGTTTGGGAACTGAGGACACTAATTGTTGAAGCTTTGTAGGTGGAATTCTTTCCCATTCTTGCTTGATGTACGACTTCAGTTGTTCAACAGTCCGGGGTCTCCGTTGTCGTATTTTGCGCTTCATAATGTGCCACACATTTTCAATGGGCGACAGGTCTGGCCTGCAGGCAGGCCAGTCTAGTACCCGCACTCTTTTAATACGAAGCCACGCTGTTGTAACAGGTGCAGAATGTGGCTTGGCATTGTCTTGCTGAAATAAGCAGGGACGTCCCTGAAAAAGACGTTGCTTGCATGGCAGCATGTGTTGCTCCAAAACCTGGATGTACCTTTCAGCATTGATGGTGCCATCACAGATGTGTAAGTTGCCCATGCCATGGGCACTAACACACCCCCATACCATCACAGATGCTGGCTTTTGAACTTTGTGCTGGTAACAATTTGGATGTTTTTTTTTTTCCTCTTTTGTCCAGAGGACACGACGTCCATGATTTCCAAAAACAATTTGAAATGTGGACTCATCAGACCACAGCACACTTTTCCACTTTGCATCTGTCCATTTGAAGGCGGCGTTTCTGGATGTTGTTGATGTTTGGCTTTCACTTTGCATGGTAGAGTTTTAACTTGCACTTGTAGATGTAGCAACGAACTGTGTTAATTGACAATGGTTTTCTGAAGTGTTCCTGAGCCCACAGGGTAAGATCCTTTACACAATAATGTCAGTTTTTAATGCAGTGCCGCCTCAGGGATCGAAGGTCACAGGCATTCAATGTTGGTTTTTGGCCTTGCTGCTTACATATAGAAAGTTCTTCAGATTCTCTGAATCTTCTGATTATATTATGGACTGTAGATGATGGAATCCCTAAATTCCTTGCAGTTGAACATTGAGAAACATTGTTCTTAAACTGTTGGACTATTTTTTTCATGCAGTTATTCACAAAGTGGTGATCCTCACCCCATCTTTGCTTTATACCCAATCATGACACTCACTGTTTCCAGTTAACCTGTTCACCTGTGGAATGTTCCAAAGAGGTGTTCTTTGAGCATTCATCAACTTTCCTAGTCCTTTGTTGCCCCGTCTCAGCTTTTTTGAAACATGTTACAAGCATCCATTTCAAAATGAGCAAATATTTGCACAAATCAACAAAGTTTAGCAGTTTGAACATTAAATATCTTGTCTTTGTGGTGGATTCAACAGAATATAGGTTGAAGAGGATTTAAAAAGCATTGTATTCTGTTTTTATTTACATTTCACACAATGTCCCAACTTCATTGGAATTGGGGTTGTAGTTACTTTTTTCTTTTTTTTCTTTTTTAAATTGCTCTGTTATGTGGAAGAGCTTGTGTGTAACAGCAGAAGGTGCATACTTCCAAGTGGCAGATTAAATTTTATTTTGCACTTTATGGTCATTAATTCTTCTTAGTAAATCACCCACAAAAGTTTGGAAAGCACCTGGATTTTAGTATTCGTTATCTGGAACCTTGAGAATAGGCTAATGTGGAACACTGCCAATGATGACCAACCTGTTGCTTCTATTAATAGAAGAAGCAAATCTGAGAACATGAACTGTGGAAATTGTTTTAAATGTATTGATTTCATCTTGAATGACTCCTATGTGCTTTAGACGGTGCATTATAGATCATCAAGATAGGGTCCTAAATGTGCATTATCACAATTAAAAAATTTATTCACACTTTCCAGTTTAAACCCTATCATTCCTATTTTACTTCTCATTTGAGAAACAAAGGTGCAAATTATCAATTCGTGTATTTGCGTGAAACTGTGTGAATATTTTTCTTATCAACATTTGCACAAATGGTGTATCACTCTCAGTTGTGATCTTTTTTATTCCTGGAAGGAGCTTTTATTAACTTGACAGATATCACAAGCCATGAGGTCAATTTGTTAATTTTTTTTTTTTTTTTAATTTTGTGACTGCAGAAAAACAGATTCTCACTTTGAGAACAAAGTCTTCCTGTTTCTCGTCTTTCTACTTTTCATAACTGGTGTCAAAACACTTGCTGAGTGAACAACAGATCTATTTTTTTTTTTTTGGCCACTTTGATTCATGTTTCATGCTTCCAATTGGCTAAAGTGAACCGACGTCTGTTAAATGTCATGTGTGAGTGGACTCACCGCCTCCTCCTCTTCCCTCACGGCAGGCAGAGTGCTGATGGAGAGGTTGATGGCAGTGATGGTGACAAACAACACTGACAAACAGGCAAAGATCTTCCCCGGCAGGCCCGAGTGAGGCCTCTCCACCATGTCTCTGAGCTTCCCCATGCACCAATCCAGCCTGGATGCCGCTGTGTGTCTGGGATCCCCCAGGCTGCTATCTGTATCCAACAGGCCCTCCAGCAGCTCCTCCTCCTCTGCTCTCTCCATCTCTTCAAACTCCTCCACACGCTGCAGCAGACGCCGGCGACAGCACCACTCCAGGCTCTCCTCAGGTACACCCCAGTAAAGCAGCTCCTCCCGGAAGGACAGGGCGCACATCTCCCTGAGGGAGCGCAGCTTTCCCGCCCTCAGGAAGGTCAGGATGGTGCAGAAGGCACTGGGGCTGCGATCAAAAAAGAACTCGTTGAGTGTGACATCATAGTCATCACAGATCCGCATGATCTCATCAAAGCTGCTGCAGAGGTGCAGCTGACCAAGACGAGACAAGGGGAAGTCCTCCAAGGTGGTCCAAGGCAGCTGGTAACGCAGGCCTCCCACATTGATGATGGCATAGAGTTTACGGGTGCTGGACAGCGGCGCTTCCCCAGGGCTGGTGCTGACCTCTTGGACTCGCTGTGCCCTCCTGTAGTAGGCTCCCTTTTGAGCCTCCTGTTCAGGCGGTGGTGCTTGATTGAGGGAGGTGTCAGATGCACAGCTCAGGGCGCTGTAGTCGTAGTCTGAGCCATCACCTCCCAGCAGGGTCATGTTTACTGCCTGCTCACATGCCTGTGTTCAAATACCCACCAGCCCACCTTGAGGAGGACTATCGAGGACGCAGGACCAGGTGACGTCTCAGGTCAAAACCATCTTTAAAACAAAGGAGAAGCATTGCTAGAACAACCAACAGTGGATTTAGTGGCTACTACGACCCTACATTTAGTGAGGAGGCTTTTTTTGTTTAAATAAATTTATCATTGTGGGGGGAAAAGCCAATGTGGCTCAAAATAGGAGATTCACTGGTCCTCACCTGTGTTTATCAGAACACAAAATTTCCCAGCTGAACATGCACCAGTTTTTATGGAGTTATGGAAGGTTCACATACCCACGTCTTATTCGCTAAATAACTCCATTAATCCTATGTTTGCATTGCTAATCACAAAGAAAACATCCTGCATCCCTTAACCATTATAGTGCCACATTGATGGACTACCAGCCCAATGCTGATATTATTTCTTGAACAATAATCATAATAATTCACATTTGCAGTGGTTACAGAGTGGTTTCCCTCTTATAATAAGAGCAGCATCATTACTGCAGGACGCACTTAGATTATTTGCATTTAATTCAAATGACCACTCGTCTTCTAGAGCAACAGCGACAATGCAAATCCCCGGATAAATGAACAAAATGTGCTTAAACAAGAACCAGCAAAGTGTCATTAAGCAAAAAGGCATAAAACCTGATTCACGCATTCAATCGCCAAAAAAAAAGAAAAGAAAAAAAAAGATTATCAAATAGCAAGAAAACACAACATCCATCTCATGTCCTTTGTCATTCCAAATGGACTAATAATTGCTTTGTCAGTTCTCCAAATTGAAAACACTACAATGTACTATATCAAGTGGAGCGAGACAAATATTTGATATTGTGTTGACTTTATATTCAGCTTGTTTCTATGTGCTGTTACCTTTTTATATTCACTAAGTGTTTATATAATTTATCTTTATAATATTCATTTAGTTTTGCATCCAGTTACCTGATATTCTGTTTTTCACATTCAGATAGATTATGTTCCATTATTCAGTTATATTTTCTCAAAAGGTTGAAAATGGCTGTTGTGAATATTTACTTTAAGAAGAATGAGGAGCACAGGGTGACGTATGGAGGAAGGAGCACACAGCTGGACTACATCCTATGTAACAGATGCAACCTAAAAGAAATCAGAGATTGTAAGGTGGTGGCAGTTGTTACACGTTTTTTGGATTGCGGGGGATTGTAATAGAATGGTGTGTCCTGTGTAATAGGGGTTTTAGAGAGACCGCGCCCCCCCACCCCCTGGATCTTCCCACCTGTCACTAAATGGCGCAACAGGAGGTCCCTGACTCATCACATCATGATTGAAAGTGACACTAACCAAGTGCAAAAATGTAAGTTGGGAGTGAGAATGTGTAGGCAGTATGAAGAGAAGTTTGTGAGGGTGGTGCAGGATATGTACAAGGACAGTGTGAGAACCATGAGATGCACAGTAGAAATGACAGCTATCCAAGGTGGATTTGAGACTACATCAAGGGCCGGGTCTGGACCCTTTCTTGTTTGCAGTGGTGATGGACAGGCTGATAGATGAGTTCAGACAGGAGTCTCCATGGACTATTTTTTACAGGTGACATCGTGACCTCACCTGAGATGGAGATGTGGAGATATGCTCTGGAGAGAAGGGGAATGAAAGACAGCTGGAACAACACAGAGTATATGTGTGTGAATGAGGGAAAGCACAGTTGAATAGTGTGTTTACAAGGAGTGGAGGTGTTGAAGGTAGACTTTAAATCCTTGGGGTCAATTAGTGTGGTGAAGAGGTGCAGGCAGGGTGGACAGGGTGGAGAAAAGTGGCAGGAGTGATTTCTAGTTTAGTATGGAGACCAGCTTTAAAAAAATAATTTAGCTTTACAGCCAGTTAATTTAATATACATTTCATTTTATTTTCAGTTAGTTTTATCCAGTTCAGTTGCCTTAATATTCAGTGTTTCATGTTCCAGGGGGCCATGCGCCACACTTTGGGAATCACTGCTTTAGGCCTTAGAGGGGAAAAAAAAAATCCAAGTCAACATTATGTACATGAACATCTGCTGTGTAAAGCAGTTAGGGAATTAAACAGATTGTTTGATCTTTATTTCATGCTGCCAGTGAAGGAACAATAATTAACAGCTGATATTTCCATCTGTGTCTAAGTGTCTTTTCACAGATTTTTTTTGTTATTTTTTGTTACTGTCATACTGTGACTGAGGTGTGTGAGCTGAACATTAAGCACCCTGTTCGACAGGTTCTACTTTGACAGCAGTATGTAAAATGTGCTTGTTCTAGATATTTTAAGGTTTTACAGGTGGGGAAAAAACTACAGGTAAAATAGAAAAGCTCAAGCAGTGAATGTTTACCGTATAACAGCTGTGCTGTACTTTCATGGACAGTGTCCAAACTAATTTAATCAATTACAGTAATTTAGGGGGAGGCGGGTTTGCCAGTCAGGAATTAAAATGTCAGTGCCTTCACTTGCACCGTCAATTCTGCATCAGGAAGGAGGAGTTTTCTTCTAAAACGGGGATGTGAATGTGTCACTGAGTGGTTATTAAGCAGCTGCACTGTCACTTTCTGCGAGCCTCTGATGACAGTTTGCACTATCTGCTTCCTGCCACATCAGAGAGAAACCATCTCGTTGTCTGCCACACTGTGCCTGGTTGAATTAACCTCCAGAACTGCTGTGTGCTGGGTTTCTGTTTCAGCAAAACCAAAGAGTTCGAACATTAACAGCAATGAGGTCCATTGCAGCAATAAGGCGACTGCATCAAAAAGTCACTGGTTCCAATATGTAATCGATTTTAAAAGCTATCACTGATGCACAACCACCTTCTCAAGTATGCAAAAATACAATTAACTGGAAGGGCACTCACCAACCACTGCCATGGTTCTGATTGCTGACTGTTTGATCCTGAGTGCTGACCTTTCAGCTCAATTAATTTCAATTGATTTATACAGCACTGAATCATAGCATAAGTCACCACAAGGCACTACACATAACTAAGGTCTAACTTTACCCGCCTCCCGGGCAAGCACATTGGCAACAGTGAAGAAAAAGTCATTTGATTATAGAAAGAAATCTCAAGCAGACCAGACTAAGTGGGGTGGCCATCCATCTGGTTTGTCCATACTAACAACAACAAAATAACATCTAAAAAAAAAAAAAAAACACAAGAATGGTCAAATATGAAGAGACAGAAATGCTGCAGTTAAACAACCGTATATGAGTCCACTAGGCAAAGGACAGTCAAGAGGTGAAGAGCAAAGTCCCAGTTAAATGGACTACAATTAACAAGACAGTGATACTGATGTGAGTTTAGTCATGAAAGAGTACATTTCCTAGTTTTGTTCCATGTGATGGTCCCCAACCCACAGGTTTGCTCAGGATCTTAACAGTTCACACATGTCCCAGGCCTGGAAGGATATCAGATGGATGGATGGTGGAATAAGACAGACAGAATGACATAGACAAGAAGAATAACATACACAAACATGCAGCAGAGCAAGTTAACAGTCTTGGTGGCTTCTTTTCTTTCATCAGCAGGTTGTCCTCGGACAGAGAACAAAGCAGGCCAGAATGGCCAGTTCACTATAACACCATCTTTAAAAGTGAATTATGAGACAAAATGGCAACGTGACCAGCAGCTATTATTACTATTTATCTTGAAACCTTGCAGCTATGCCTTTATCACCATTTCCTGTATCTGATCCAGTAATTTCGGCCAATATTGGACTGATACTGATCCAAAATAGTGGATTGCTGCACCCCTAATATATACAATAAAGTAAAGATGAAATATAGAATTACTTTTAAATGAAAATATTATAATATGGTGGTCTTCTGCAATTTACAAGAAAGTATTATATTTAATCATTTTAACAATGTATTTAAGTGATCATCAGGGACTGTCTTTGTTTTATGTAACTGATTAATTTCTTTAATGGGATAGAAAAATTAAATCTCACATTTGACTTTTGTTGGAATGGGAATGTGTTGACATTTCAAATTTGATTTCCTGTTGGGAAACAAACAAACAAAAACACACTTTAATAATTGCTTTGTCAGTTCTCCAAATTGAAAACGGGCAGAGAATCAGCGCATCTGATTCTCTGCCTTGCTCAGGATATTACGCATTGCCAAGGTCAGAAGAATAAAAATCACCCGTATTACTTTGTCACTGTATATAGGCCTCCTGGCCCATATTCTGAATTCTTAGATGAATTTGGTGCGTTCATCTCTAACCTATCAACGAGTGTAGATAACATTCTGATCATTGGTGAGTAACGTTCATATAAATAAGCCTTCTGATCCCTTCTGCAAATAATTTATGGAAATTGTGGATGCATTAGGAAATCAGCAATGCATTCAGGACTCGACGCACATTAGTGGAAATACCCTGGATCTGGTTCTCACACGTGGTATTGCTATCACGAATATTAACATCATGCCTCTTACATCAGTGGTGTCTGATCACTCAGTTATTAAGTTTACAGTTTCACTGCCGTGTTTTGTGGAACAACAACCTTATTTATCACTGCAGTGATGCATCAACTCCTCAACTACGACTGAACTCGAAGCTAGACTGCCTGTTATGTGCCGACGCGGGTTGAGGAGCGGCCCTGCGTCTGACTGAACCCAGCGCTAAATAACCAGAAAGCTGTTCCAAAAACAAAATTTTATTTTCCCCTCTTGTGCAATACTCGGTGTACAACATAAAAGTGCATTTGTCTGGCGGAGTGAAGGACGGCGTGCTCTCCAGCGCCCAAAGGGATCGAAGCCCGGCGCTTCTGGACTCACATTCACCGCCAAACACCCCCCAGGTGGACACGACAAACTGACTCTCTGATGTGTGCTGACAGCATGTGTCCCTCACCCGTCCTCCTTCACAGGCACGATGTGTCAAACCCAGGCGCGGTCCTCAGCGTCTCACAAACGAACGTCACAAGGTCGAGTTCCCGGCAATTCTGCTTGAATCACTCATGGCTTAAATGCAGAACGCCATCTCATTATCTGCTTCAGCTGAAAGTCTAAGTCTGCACGTAAACATCCTCCACAGGTGCAGCCAATTATGCTGATGAGGGTGAAGGATTCTTCTGCCAGCACCTTCTGCACAGACACAAATCAGTTTGCATACCACCTGGAGAGCAAAGAAAAGAAAACACAAAAACATCCAGCCAAACCCCCCAACACACAACAGTACCCCTCCATCAACAGGAAGCCTCCCAGTGACCGAACAGACCAGGCCCGAGAACAGCACCTCCCTCCGGGGTCCATGACAGCAAGCAGACGGCGTAACGCTCCCAAGGTCCACAGCAGACAGCAGGACAGGGCACTGCGGCTGGAAGGCCGGCTGGCATCAACAAAACCCCAAAAAAGTCCCATATACAACCCAACATACAAGAAAAACAAAACCCACCCAAAACCTCCCCAGGGGACCGTCCCATCCAACCCCGGGAAGAAAAGAAAAACCCCCAAATGCAAAAACCCAACACAGCCCCAACAACACAATACAAACACAAATGCACAAAGAAAAATAACAAACAACCCCCCCCCAGCACGATATGCAGAGCCCAACCCCCCCCCCCCAGAAGACCTTTACCGCCAGTTCCAGGAGAGACAACCAAAACCGGAATCCTACAGAGGTCCCCAGGTTTACATGGAGGAGCAGCGCCCCCCAGAGGACTGTACCATCAACCCCAGGAGGTCCTCTCCCCACAACCCAGGAACCCCAGACCCGGCCACACTTGGTTAGTCGGCCCCACAATCAATTCCCCCCCAGAGGACCGTCCCATCAACCCTGGAGGTGGAACCTGGAAGGAAGCGTAAAAACACAAAAATCCAACCCCCGGCGGACTTCATTAAAACACCCCGGGGGCAAAAGAAAAAACTGGAAAACCCTGTTACCTCCCCCAGCACCCCGAAAGACCCCAGATCACTCCCAGAGCCAGTCGTTAGCTCCATTTTGGCGAACGGCACAAAATTACTAAGCCGGGGAAGGAAACAGGAAAAACTAACCCAATCCCAACCCCGAAGCGCAGCGGAAAACCAGAAATACGTCCGGTGCCCCTACCCGACCATACCACCAGCCTATCGGGAGGGGCGGAACTACCAAAATGGCGAACGGCAACAGATCAGCCCACCCCTCCGACTGAGGTATGTTCCCGCTGCACCACACCCCGGTAACACCAATGACGAACGGTCAAAGGCCCACCGAGGCTGGAGTAGAACCGGGCCCTAAACAAACCCCAAAAGAAAACGCCCCTGACAACCCCCCCCAGGTGCAGAGGTCTTCTGAGAAACACTCAGCGTGACCAACCTCCACCACCCCACAACCCACAAGACAAACGGTCTTAGGGCAAGTGAGGTTGGGGTTAGGGAAGCAGGGAAATAAAAAACAACAAAACGACCCAATCCCAAACAGAAAATACCTAAGTTCAAATAATAAAAAACCAACGATTGGCTGAGTTCAGCCAAGCTCCGAACCGCCAGTCGTTCACTCCACCAGAACCGCCTCTAAACACCCAAACAATTTATAACCCCTTACAAAAAAACAAACAAAAACAGCCCAAATACCTAATTATGTTTTTTTTTTGTGTCCAGTATTGTGCCTGTCCCAGAACACCTGGAGATACGTCATCACTATTTTTCTTGACGCTTATGTGACGGGGCAATATGGCGGCTTCAGCTCGTCCGAGCTGCATGGGCTCATCTGCAAGAGGAGCCAGAGGTCCCGTCGGAGGAGTCTTAGTGGGGCGAAGAAGAGGCAACCCAGATCTGTGTCGGGGAAAGCCCCGAGACGAAAAGACCCACTCTGATGTCCGCTCTCTCTCGCGTCCACGCTCCTTTATCCGATCATCTAGACGAATAACCAAAGATATTAGCTCATATAAATTTTTTGGTTCGTCATGGACTACTAGCTCGTCTTTTAATGAATCGTTTAAACCATCCACAAACACTCCTCTTAAAGCTGCGGCATTCCAACCGGACTGAGTAGAAAAAATTTGAAAATCCACGGAATAATCCGCCGCACTCCACCTCCCCTGCCTGAGATTCAGGAACCGTTGGGCAACGGTATTTGTTTTCACCGGATGGTCAAAAACCAATCGGAACTCCCGGGATAAATCCTTAAAGGATCCTAACAATGGAGAGTTATTACTCCACAACGCAGTGACCCAAGCTAAGGCGTCACCTCGGAGCAAATTTGTCACATATGAGACACGGCTACCATCAGAAGAGAAGGAAGCGGTCGCTGAGCAAAAACCAGAGAACATTGCATCAAAAACGGAGCACAGGCTTCAACGTTTCCCGCATAAGGCTCCGGATGACAAATAATTGGTTCGGAAGCCGAATCTCTGGGTGACGGAGTTATCTGCACCGGTATCGATGGTGCCGCCGCTGGAGCAGCAGGAAGCGGAACGGCTTGTGCTGCAAGCTCCGTAACACGGGCATCTGTTTGTTTAATTTGGTTTGCGAGATGCTGTAATTGCTCCCATATTTTCTCCAAGTGTTCTTGAACTCTTTTGGCAAATGGAACCGCTTCTGCCGCTGGGTCCATTTTAGAATGTCCGTGAACTACTGTTATGTGCAGACGCAGGTTGAGGAGCGGACCTGCGTCTGACTGAACCCAGCGCTAAATAACCAGAAAGCGGTTCCAAAAACAAAACAATTTTATTTTCCCCTCTTGTGCAATACTCAGTGTACAACATAAAAGTGCGTTTGTCTGGCGGAGTGAAGGACGGCGCGCTCTCCAGCGCCCAAAGGGATCGAAGCCCGGCGCTTCTGGACTCACATTCACTGCCAAACACCCCCCAGGTGGACACGACAAACTGACTCTCTGATGTGTGCTGACAGCATGTGTCCCTCACCTGTCCTCCTTCACAGGCACGATGTGTCAAACCCAGGCGCAGTCCTCAGCGTCTCACAAACGAACGTCACAAGGTCGAGTTCCCGGCAATTCTGCTTGAATCACTCATGGCTTAAATGCAGAACGCCATCTCATTATCTGCTTCAGCTGAAAGTCTTTAAGGCTGCACGTGAACATCATCCACAGGTGCTGCGAGTCATTAGGCCTGCACGTAAACATCCTCCACAGGTGCAGCCAATTATGCTGATGAGGGTGAAGGAGTCTTCTGCCAGCACCTTCTCCACAGACACAAACCAGTTTGCATACCACCTGGAGAGCAAAGAAAAGAAAACAACACAAAAACATCCAGCCAAACCCCCCAACACACAACACTGCCTGATGTTTTAGCTTCACATTTGACAAATACCCAATCAGTAGACAGACTTGTGGATAGTTTAAACTCAGTACTCAAAACTACATCTGATCAACTGCTTACAATGGATTCGGACACCACTACGGTTCTGTTGCTGTTAGATCTCAGTCCTGCATTTGATACAGTGGATCATCATATTCTACTTGATAGGCTTGAAAATCATTTTGCGATTACTGGGAGTGCCCTTGCATGGTTGACATCATACCTGACCAGTCGTTGGCACTGTGTTTTGTACAGTAACACTACCTCTAACCTTAGTGACATGAAATTTGGGATTCCACGGGGGTCTGTCTTAGGCCCCCTGCTTTTCTCCCTTTATATAGCACCCCTTGGGCACATATTGCGGTGTTTTGATGCTGAGACCCTGATCCATGCATTTATCTCTTCTACAACCCCTGGCAAAAATTATGGAATCACCGGCCTCGGAGGATGTTCATTCAGTTGTTTAATTTTGTAGAAAAAGCAGATCACAGACATGACACAAAACTAAAGTCATTTCAAATGGCAACTTTCTGGCTTTAAGAAACACTATAAGAAATCAAGAAAAAAAGATTGTGGCAGTCAGTAACGGTTACTTTTTTAGACCAAGCAGAGGAAAAAAATATGGAATCACTCAATTCTGAGGAAAAAATTATGGAATCACCCTGTAAATTTTCATCCCCAAAACTAACACCTGCATCATATCAGATCTGCTCGTTAGTCTGCATCTAAAAAGGAGTAAACACACCTTGGAGAGCTGTTGCACCAAGTGGACTGACATGAATCATGGCTCCAACACGAGAGATGTCAATTGAAACAAAGGAGAGGATTATCAAACTCTTAAAAGAGAGTAAATCATCACGCAATGTTGCAAAAGATGTTGGTCGTTCACAGTCAGCTGTGTCTAAACTCTGGACCAAATACAAACAACATGGGAAGGTTGTTAAAGGCAAACATACTGGTAGACCAAGGAAGACATCAAAGCGTCAAGACAGAAAACTTCAAGCAATATGTCTCAAAAATCGAAAAATGTACAACAAAACAAATTAGGAACGAATGGGAGGAAACTGGAGTCAACGTCTGTGACCGAACTGTAAGAAACCGCCTAAAGGAAATGGGATTTACATACAGAAAAGCTAAATGAAAGGCATCATTAACACCTAAACAGAAAAAAACAAGGTTACAATGGGCTAAGGAAAAGCATTTGTGGACTGTGGATGACTGGATGAAAGTCATATTCAGTGATGAATCTCGAATCTGCATTGGGCAAGGTGATGATGCTGGAACTTTTGTTTGGTGCCTTTCCAATGAGATTTATAAAGATGACTGCCTGAAGAGAACATGTAAATTTCCACAGTCATTGATGATATGGGGCTGCATGTCAGCTAAAGGTACTGGGGAGATGGCTGTCGTTACATCATCAATAAATGCACAAGTTTATGTTGATATTTTGGACAATTGAAAGGATGTTTGGGGATGATGAAATCATTTTTCAAGATGATAATGCATCTTGCCATAGAGCAAAAACTGCAAAAACATTCCTTGCAAAAAGACACATAGGGTCAATGTCAATGAGCAGATCTGATTTGATGCAGGTGTTAATTTGGGGGATGAAAATTTACAGGGCGATTCCATATTTGTTTCCTCAGAATTGAGTGATTCCATATTTTTTTTCCTCTGCTTGGTCTAAAAAAGTAACCGTTACTGACTGCCACAATCTTTTTTTCTTGATTTCTTATAGTGTTTCTTAAAGCCAGAAAGTTGCCATTTGAAATGACTTTAGTTTTGTGTCATGTCTGTGATCTGCTTTTTTTCTACAAAATTAAACAACTGAATGAACATCCTCTGAGGCCGGTGATTCCATAATTTTTGCCAGGGGTTGTAGATTGGACTACTGCAATGTTCTAATTTCTGGTTTACCGCAGTCCAGCATTAGGGCTCTCCAATTGGTTCAAAATGCTGCTGACAGACTTTTGACATGAAGCAGAAAATTCGACCACATTACACCCATTTTGGCATCTCTTCACTGGCTTCCTGTCCCAATGAGATCAGATTTTAAGGTTCTGCAACTAGTCTATAAAATTGTTCACAGACTGGCACCTCCCTACTTAGCTGACCTAATTAAACCTTACGTACCGGCCCGGGCTTTACGTTCTCAGGGTCCAGGACTACGTTGTGTCCCTAGGTTGAATAAAAAGTCTGTGGGTCACAGAGCTTTCTGTTATTGTGCCCCTGTTCTGTGGAATGATCTCCCTACATCAATAAAACAGTCAGATTCTGTGGAGACTTTCAAGTGCAGACTTAAGACACTTATTTTCCTTTTCGTATGGCTAGCATACTGGCATAGTATAGTTCTGTACTTTTTACTCTTTTAAATTAATTTATTAGTAAACGCAGCGGGCCGCGGTCTCAACTTTATCTAAATTCTGGGTCTTTTAGTGAAGCTTAGGGCTAGTGGCCGGCAATCACCTTACTATTTCTTCTGTTTTTCTTGTTGATTAATGCTGACAAATTATACAGTATTTCTTGTTTTTCTGATGCCTGATTCTGTTTTTTTCTCTCTGTTTAAGGTGCAGCTCCATCCAGAGATGGGTGTGGTATCTGTGCTGGAGACCCTCCTGTCCTGTGCACCAGTAGCATTTCCTGTATATTTGTTTTGTGAATTGTTCTGTAATTTGTGTCTGTATCATGGCCTAAGCAGAGGGTCACCCCTTTGAGTCTCGTCTGCTTGAGGTTTCTTCCTCAGAGGGAGTTTTTTCTTACCACTGTTGCTCTGGGGGTTAGTAAGGTTAGACCTTACTTGTGTGAAGTGCTTTGAGGCAACTCTGTTGTGATTTGGTGCTATATAAATGAAAATAAATTGAAAATTGAATTGAAAATAATAATAATAATTTTACACAATATTGTAAAACTGACACATTACTTTGGAAAACCACTTTAAATCCCTTTTCTTCCTGGTATAGGTCCATAAATTCCTCCATTCTCCCTGCATGAGGTGGTTATCACAACACAGCATCAGTGTGGATGTGTGCAGGCTTACCCCCCCCCCCCCCCCCCCCACTGCTATATTCAATCACACTTAATCCCACGAGAAGTTTTTTTTGAACCCCTCTTTGCCTTTAAGTGATTGTGAGCTTGCTTCTTGAACAGTGTGTTTTAAAACACACACTTGTATGCTTCCTCTGGGGACAAAGCGCAGCTCGGAAAGAGAGCTGAAGCACTGCAGAGACGGTGAGGCTGTTCTTCCCACCAAATCGGCTGAGGCCTGGCCTCTCTGTGTGCCAGTGAGATCACAGCTGAGCCACAGGGCATGTTCTCCAGATTGCCTAGTGAGTCACCGGGTTGTGAGTCTCTGCTGTTTTACTGCACTGTGTCTACATTTCCTACAGTGCCCTGAAGAGCTTCAAGCAAACATCTCTAAGATGATGCTGATGATTGGTCTATATAATGATAATGATTTACTTATGATCAACAAGTAGCAGGGAATCCTTATTTATTTATTTATTTTAACTGTGAGAATACATAAATCTTCAGAGTGCTGTGTGCATCATCCATCATCAACATATACACACACACACACACACACACACACATATATATATACAGTAGTGTTCAGAATAATAGTAGTGCTATGTGACTAAAAAGATTAATCCAGGTTTTGAGTATATTTCTTATTGTTACATGGCAAACAAGGTACCAGTAGATTCAGTAGATTCTCACAAATCCAACAAGACCAAGCATTCATGATATGCACACTCTTAAGGCTATGAAATTGGGCTATTACAAAAAAAAAAAGTAGAAAAGGGGGTGTTCACAATAACACAGTGTTCACAGTAGTTTGGCATTCAGTCAGTGAGTTCCTCAATTTTGTGGAACAAACAGGTGTGAATCAGGTGTCCCCTATTTAAGGATGAAGCCAGCACCTGTTGAACATGCTTTTCTCTTTGAAAGCCTGAGGAAAATGGGACGTTCAAGACATTGTTCAGAAGAACAGCGTAGTTTGATTAAAAAGTTGATTGGAGAGGAGAAAACTTATACGCAGGTGCAAAAAATTATAGGCTGTTCATCTACAATGATCTCCAATGCTTTAAAATGGACAAAAAAAAAAAAACAGAGATGCGTGGAAGAAAACGGAAAACAACCATCAAAATGGATAGAAGAATAACCAGAATGGCAAAGGGTCACCCATTGATCAGCTCCAGGATGATCAAACACAAGTCTGGAGTTACCTGTAAGACGCCTGTGTGAAGCTAATTTATTTACAAGAATCCCTCGCAAAGTCCCTCTGTTAAATAAAAAACATGTGCAGAAGAGGTTACAATTTGCCAAAGAACACGTCAACTGGCCTAAAGAGAAATGGAGGAATATTTTGTGGACTGATGAGAGTAAAACTGTTCTTTTTGGGTCCAAGGGCCGCAGACAGTTTGTGACACAACCCCCAAACTCTGAATTCAAGCCACAGTTCACAGTGAAGACAGTGAAGCATGGTGGTGCAAGCATCATGATATTGGCATGTTTCTCCTACTATGGTGTTGGGCCTATATATCGCATACCAGGTATCATGGATCAGTTTGGATATGTCAAAATACTTGAAGAGGTCATGTTGCCTTATGCTGAAGAGGACATGCCCTTGAAATGGGTGTTTCAACAAGACAATGACCCCAAGCACACTAGTAAATGGGCAAAATCTTGGTTCCAAACCAACAAAATTAATGCCTCACAGATGTGCAGAAATCATGAAAAACTGTGGTTATACAACTAAATACTAGTTTAGTGATTCACAGGATTGCTAAAAAAGCAGTTTGAACATAATAGTTTTGAGTTTGTAGCATCAACAGCAGATGCTACTATTATTGTGAACACCCCCTTTTCTACTTTTTTTTTTTTTACTAATAGCCCAATTTCATAGCCTTAAGAGTGTGCATATAATGAATGCTTGGTCTTGTTGGATTTGTGCGAATCTATTGAATCTACTGGTGCCTTGTTTCCCATGTAACAATAAGAAATATACTCAAAACTTGGATTAATCTTTTTAGTCACATAGCACGACTATTATTCTGAACACTACTATATATATATATATATATATATATATATATATATATATATATATATATATATATATATATATATACTCCATCTCTCATTAACAGTGATGGATTTTTACAAATGTGTCTCTGAACATCATGTCAACATCAATCAATCAGTCAACTTTTTTCTTGTATAGCACCAAATCACAACAAACAGTTGCCCCAAGGCGCTCCACATTGCAAGGCAAGGCCATACAATAATTATGAAACACAGTCTACGTCTAAAGCAACATAACCAAGGGATGGTCCAGGGTCACCCGATCCAGCCCTAACTATAAGCCTTAGCGAAAAGGAAAGTTTTAAGCCTAATCTTAAAAGTAGAGAGGGTATCTGTCTCCCTGATCTGAATTGGGAGCTGGTTCCACAGGAGAGGAGCCTGAAAGCTGAAGGCTCTGCCTCCCATTCTACTCTTACAAACCCTAGGAACTACAAGTAAGCCCGCAGTCTGAGAGCGAAGCGCTCTAATGGGGTAATATGGTACTACGAGGTCCCTAAGATAAGATGGGACCTGATTATTCAAAACCTTATAAGTAAGAAGAAGAATTTTAAATTCTATTCTAGCATTAACAGGAAGCCAATGAAGGGAGGCCAACACGGGTGAGATATGCTCTCTCCTGCTAGTCCCCGTCAGTACTCTAGCTGCAGCATTCTGAACCAACTGAAGGCTTTTTAGGGAACTTTTAGGACAACCTGATAATAATGAATTACAATAGTCCAGCCTAGAGGAAATAAATGCATGAATTAGTTTTTCAGCATCACTCTGAGACAAGACCTTTCTGATTTTAGAGATATTGCATAAATGCAAAAAGGCAGTCCTACATATTTGTTTAATATGCGCTTTGAATGACATATCCTGATCAAAAATAACTCCAAGATTTCTCACAGTATTACTAGAGATCAGGGAAATGCCATCCAGAGTAACGATCTGGTTAGACACCATGCTTCTAAGATTTGTGGGGCCAAGTACAATAACTTCAGTTTTATCTGAGTTTAAAAGCAGGAAATTAGAGGTCATCCATGTCTTTATGTCTGTAAGACAATCCTGCAGTTTAGCTAATTGGTGCGTATCCTCTGGCTTCATGGATAGATAAAGCTGGGTATCATCTGCGTAACAATGAAAATTTAAGCAATACCGTCTAATAATACTGCCCAAGGGAAGCATGTATAAAGTGAATAAAATTGGTCCTAGCACAGAACCTTGTGGAACTCCATAATTAACTTTAGTCTGTGAAGAAGATTCCCCATTTACATGAACAAACTGTAATCTATTAGACAAATATGATTCAAACCACCACAGCGCAATGCCTTTAATACCTATGACATGCTCTAATCTCTGTAATAAAATTTTATGGTCAACAGTATCAAAAGCAGCACTGAGGTCCAACAGAACAAGCACAGAGATAAGTCCACTGTCCGAAGCCATAAGAAGATCATTTGTAACCTTCACTAATGCTGTTTCTGTACTATGATGAATTCTAAAACCTGACTGAAACTCTTCAAATAGACCATTCCTCTGCAGGTGATCAGTTAGCTGTTTTACAACTACCCTCTCAAGAATCTTTGAGAGAAAAGGAAGGTTGGAGATTGGCCTATAATTAGCTAAGATAGCTGGGTCAAGTGATGGCTTTTTAAGTAATGGTTTAATTACTGCCACCTTAAAGGCCTGTGGTACATAACCAACTAACAAAGATAGATTGATCATATTTAAGATTGAAGCATTAAATAATGGTAGGACTTCCTTGAGCAGCCTGGCAGGAATGGGGTCTAATAAGCATGTTGATGGTTTGGATGAAGTAACTAATGAAAATAACTCAGACAGAACAATCGGAGAGAAAGAGTCTAACCAAATACCGGCATCACTGAAAGCAGCCAAAGATAACGATACATCTTTGGGATGGTTATGAGTAATTTTTTCTCTAATAGTCAAAATTTTGTTAGCAAAGAAAGTCATGAAGTCATTACTAGTTAAAGTTAATGGAATACTCAGCTCAATAGAGCTCTGACTCTTTGTCAGCCTGGCTACAGTGCTGAAAAGAAACCTGGGGTTGTTCTTATTTTCTTCAATTAGTGATGAGTAGAAAGATGTCCTAGCTTCACGAAGGGCTTTCTTATAGAGCAACAAACTCTTTTTCCAGGCTAAGTGAAGATCTTCTAAATTAGTGAGACGCCATTTCCTCTCCAACTTACGGGTTATCTGCTTTAAGCTACGAGTTTGTGAGTTATACCACGGAGTCAGACACTTCTGATTTAAAGCTCTCTTTTTCAGAGGAGCTACAGCATCCAAAGTTGTCTTCAATGAGGATGTAAAACTATTGACAAGATACTCTAACTCCCTTACAGAGTTTAGGTAGCTACTCTGCTCTGTGTTGGTATATGACATTAGAGAACATAAAGAAGGAATCATATCCTTAAACCTAGTTACAGCGCTTTCTGAAAGACTTCTAGTGTAATGAAACTTATTCCCCACTGCAGGGTAGTCCATCAGGGTAAATGTAAATGTTATTAAAAAATGATCAGACAAAAGGGAGTTTTCAGGGAATACTGTTAAGTCTTCTATTTCCATACCATAAGTCAGAACAAGATCTAAAATATGATTAAAGTGGTGGGTGGACTCATTTACTTTTTGAGCAAAGCCGATAGAGTCTAATAATAGATTAAATGCAGTGTTGAGGCTGTCATTCTCAGCATCTGTGTGGATGTTAAAATCGCCCACTATAATTATCTTATCTGAGCTAAGCACTAAGTCAGACAAAAGGTCTGAAAATTCACAGAGAAACTCACAGTAACGACCAGGTGGACGATAGATAATAACAAATAAAACTGGTTTTTGGGACTTCCAATTTGGATGGACAAGACTAAGAGACAAGCTTTCAAATGAATTAAAGCTCTGTCTGCAGCACATTGTGGCCTCTGCTGAGAAGGTGATCGGCTGTAGCCTTCCATCTCTCCACGACCTGCACGTCTCCAGGACTCTGGGCCGAGCAGGTCGGATCACAGCTGACCCTTCTCACCCTGCACACGGTCTATTCAAACCACTCCCCTCGGGCAGGAGGCTACGGTCCATCCGGACCAGAACCTCCAGCCATAAGAACAGTTTCTTCCCCTCTGCCGTTAGACTCATGAACATGAACTCTGTCACTTTATCATTTTATCACGGGTCACTTTAGACAATGTACTTTGGTTTTTAATTGCACTCCTCCCACTGCATTGTTTTTTCTGTTTCTCTGTTTTTCTGTTGCACACAGCCTTTCATATTTCTTTTTTTATCTTAAATTTTATCTTATTTTGACACATATGTTATATTTTATCCTAGCATTTTATCTCTTCTTAATGTTGCACCATTTTACCGAAGCAAATTCCTAGTCTGTGAATCCTGTTCACTGGCAATGGCAATAAACTTCTTCTGATTCTGATTCTGAATCAAGGATTTTCAATTAATTTCATCAGTCTGTGAAAACATGTTAATTTAATGAGCAAACCGTATTTCTGACAAAAAGAAAAGATTTCAGCATTGAACCAGAAAAGGTGGTTGAGTTCAACTGAGGTTTCCAGAACTATGATCCCAGCATTTTTCTGTACCAGACTGCTTACAGTCATTACTGTTGGGTAGATTTTTTTTGTTTGTTTGTTTTTTTATGTTTTGTAATATATTGTTATTTCTCTTCATTTCTATTTTAATTTTTCTGTAATTTACAATGTGATGTACTTTGTACTTATACTTAAAGGTTTTGCTATTATTATATTGCTATGACAGTATGCATATCAGACCATTACCATGACAGCTGGTCCAGATCGTGTATCAGATTTGTGACTTTGTTTATAACTTTCACGCAGCAAAATAAAACAAATCAAAAAAACGAACAAAGAAATTATGAGCAACAAACAGGACCATTCTTCAAGCAAATTGTATCACACTCACAAGTTTTTAATTGGAGGAATTAAATGCAACCCTAACCCTAAACCCTAACCCCTAACCCTAACCCTAACCCTAACCATCCCCCTCTAGCTGCCACCTTATCGTGGTGGGGGAGTTTGCGTACCTGGATGATCCTAGGAGCTATGTTGTCGGGGGCTTTGTGCTCCCTGTAGGGTCTCCCAAGGCAAACAGGTCCTAGGTGACAGGTTAGACTAAGGGCAGTTCAGAACCTCCATGACCAGTAAAAGATCAAGGACTGAGACGTCACCTGGTATGGGGGAGCCGGGGTCCCACCCTGGAGCCAGGCC
This sequence comes from Thalassophryne amazonica, assembly GCF_902500255.1. Taxonomy (NCBI): domain Eukaryota; kingdom Metazoa; phylum Chordata; class Actinopteri; order Batrachoidiformes; family Batrachoididae; genus Thalassophryne; species Thalassophryne amazonica. The sequence goes on from NC_047108.1 coordinate 125,949,932, forward strand.
TGGGGTTGGGGCTTGTGCGCGAGCACTTGGTGGTCGGGCCTTAGCCCATGGGGCCTGGCCGGGCTCAGCCCGAAAGAGTGACGTGGGCCTGCCCTCCTGTGGGTTGACCACCTGCAGAGGGGGCCATGGGGGTCGGGTGCAGAGAGGATTGGGTGGCGGTCAAGGGCGGGTGGCCCGGCGCCCCAGCCCATGCTCACAGCCCCTGGCTGTTGGGACATGGAATGTCACCTAGCTAGGGGGGAAGGAGCCTGAGCTTGTGTGGGAGGTTGAGAGATACCGACTAGAGATAGTCAGGCTCACCTCCACGCACAGCTTGGGCTCTGGTACCCAACTCCTGGAGAGGGGCTGGACGCTTCATTTTTCTGGCATCGCCCACGGGCAGAGGCGGAGAGCTGGGGTTGCATTGCTTATTGCTCCCCAGCTCAGTCGCCAAGTGTTGGAGTTCACTCCGGTGAACGAGAGGGTCGCGTCCCTACGCCTTCGGGGCGGGGACAGGTCTCTCACAGTTGTCTCGGCCTACGGGCCGAGCAGCAGTGCAGAGTACCCGACATTCCTGGAGTCCCTGGGAGGGGTACTAGATAGCGCTCCGACTGGGGACTCCATTGTTCTCCTGGGGGATTTCAACGCCCATGTGGGCGGCGACACTGAGACCTGGAGGGGGGTGATCGGGAAGCACGGCCTCCCCGATCTGAACCCGAGTGGTGTTCAGTTGTTGGACTTCTGTGCTAGTCACAGTTTGTCCATCACGAACACCATGTTCGAGCACAAGGGTGTCCATAAGTGCACGTGGCACCAGGACACCCTGAGCCGGAGGTCGATGATCGACTTTGTAGTAATATCATCTGACCTTTGGCCACGTGTCTCGGACACTCTAGTGAAGAGAGGGGCAGAGCTGTCGACTGATCACCACCTGGTGGTGATTTGGATCCGCTGGGAGGGTAGGAAGCCGGTCAGACCTGGCAGGCCCAAACGTATCGTGAGGGTCTGCTGGGAACGACTGGCAGAACCCTCTGTCAACGAGGTCTTCAACTCCCACCTCCGGGAGAGCTTCTCCCAGATCCCGGGGGAGGTTGGAGACATGGAGTCCGAGTGGACAATGTTCTCCGCCTCCATTGTCGATGCGGCTGCTCGTAGCTGTGGTCGCAAGGTCTCTGGTGCCTGTCCTGGTGGCAATCCCCGAACCCGGTGGTGGACACCGGAAGTAAGGGATGCCGTCAAGCTGAAGAAGGAGTCCTACTTATCTTTGCTGGTAGGTGGGACCCCAGAGGCAGCTGACAGGTTCTGGCAGGCCAAGCGTGCCACAGCTCGTGCGGTCGCAGAGGCAAAAACTCGGGTCTGGGAGGAGTTCGGGGAGGCTATGGAGGAGGACTATCGGTCGGCCTCGAAGAGATTCTGGCAAACCGTCCGACGCCTCAGGAGGCAGAAGCAGCTCTCCACCAGCACTGTTTATGGTGCAGATGGGGAGCTGTTGACCCTGACTTGGGATGTTGTCGGGCAGTGGAAGGAGTACTTCGAGGATCTCCTCAATCCCATCGTCACGTCTTCCGAAGAGGAAGCAGAGACTGGGGACTCAGAGTTGGACTCATCCATTACCCAGGCCGAAGTCACCGAGGTGGTTAGAAAGCTCCTCTGTGGCAAGGCTCCTGGGGTGGATGAAATCCGTCCTGAGTACCTTAAGTCTCTAGATGTTGTGGGGCTGTCTTGGCTGACACGCCTCTGCAACATCGCGTGGCGATCGGGGACAGTGCCTCTGGATTGGCAGACCGGGGTGGTGGTCCCTCTGTTTAAGAAGGGGGACCGGAGGGTGTGTTCCAACTATAGGGGGATCACACTCCTCAGCCTCCCCTGTAAGGTCTATTCCAAAGTACTGGAGAGGAGAATTCGACCGATGGTCGAACCTCGGATTCAGGAGGAGCAGTGTGGTTTTCGTCCTGGACACGGCACACTGCACCAGCTCAACACGCTCCATTAGGTGCTCGAGGGTTCATGGGAGTTTGCCCAACCAGTCCACATGTGTTTTGTGGCTCTGGAGAAGGCGTTCGACCGTGTCCCTTGGGGCACCCTGTGGGGAGTGTTCCAGGAGTATGGGGTCCGGGGTCCTTTGTTAAGGGCTATCCGGTCCCTGTACGACCGCAGCAGGAGTTTGGTTCGCATTGCCGGTAGTAAGTCAAACCTGTTTCCAGCGCACATTGGCCTCCGCCAGGGCTGCCCTTTGTCACCGGTTCTGTTCATTATTTTTATGGACAAAATTTCTAGGCGCAGCCAGGGTGTAGAGGGGGTCTGGTTTGGGAACCACAGAATCTCGTCTCTGCTGTTTGCGGACGATGTGGTTCTGTTGGCTTCATCAAATCAGGACCTTCAGCGTGCACTGGGGCGGTTTGCAGCCGAGTGTGAAGCGTCCGGGATGAAAATCAGCACCTCCAAATCAGGTCGGTGGAGTGTCCTTGCCTCAAGTGGAGGAGTTTAAGTATCTCGGGGTCTTGTTCACGAGTGAGGGACGGATGGAGCGTGAGATCGATAGATGGATCGGTGCAGCATCTGCAGTGATGCGGTCGCTGTATCGGACTGTCGTGGTGAAGAGAGAGCTGAGTAGGGGGGCAAAGCTCTCGATCTACATTCTGATCCTCACCTATGGTCATGAGATTTGGCTCATGACCGAAAGAACGAGATTGCGAGTACAAGTGGCCGAGATGAGTTTCCTCCGCAGGGTGGCTGGGTGCTCCCTTAGAGATAGGGTGAGGAGCTCGGTCACTCGGGAGGAGCTCGGAGTCGAGCCGCTGCTCCTCCACGTCGAAAGGAGTCAGTTGAGGTGGCTCGGGCATCTTTTCCGGATGTCCCCTGGACGCCTCGCTGGAGAGGTGTTCTGGGCACGTCCCACTGGGAGGAGGCCCCGGGGAAGACCCAGGACACGCTGGAGGGAGTACATCTCTCGGCTGGCTTGGGAACGCCTTGGGGTTCCCCCAGAGGAGCTGGGGGAGGTGTGTGTGGATCGGAAGGTCTGGGCGGCTTTGCTTGAGCTGCTGCCCCCATGACCCGACTTCAGATAAAGCGGAAGAAAATGGATGGATGGATGGATGGAATTAAATGCAAACTAGCTTGGAGTGGACATGGAAAATGAAGACCAACAAGATGAAAACACAGCTCCGAAGAGCAATATAATAAGGAAATTATTAACCTCGCTTGCTCGGTCTGTACAGGAATATAAGACTGAGGTGTGATATTTTCCCATACAGGCCTCATGCTCGGTTAATAATCCTTTGTTATTATTACTGTTTTTATAGCAGAACACAGAGGATAACTTCACTTTTTTTAAACAGTTATACAATCGAAAAAGATGACGAATGAACTCAGTTTAATTTTAAGTAGGATTTCCATCTTATAAACACATTTTGCTTCAACTCAATTAAATCAATTTGAATTTAACTGAACTGCGCAGATGTCCAGGTGAACCTCATTAACTCGCACAAGTTGAGGTCCACAAAAGCGAACTGGGAGTAATCTGAAACTGTGAGTTAATGAGGTTGACCAAAAAAAACAATTCGATTGTTGAACTCAGTTGTACGAGGTCTATTAGAAAAGTATCCGACCTTATTATTTTTTTCAAAAACTATATGGATTTGAATCACGTGTGATTACATCAGACATGCTTGAACCCTCGTGGGCATGCGAGAGTTTTTTCACGCCTGTCGGTTACGTCATTCGCCTGTGGGCAGTCTTTGAGTGAGGAGTTACCCACCCTCTCGTCGATTTTTTCATTGTTTAGGAATGGCTCAGAGACTGCTGCTTTGTTTGATCAAAATGTTTTCAAAACTGTAAGGCACAACTGAGTGGACACCATTCCATAAATTCAGCTGGTTTTCGGTGAAATTTTTAACGGCTGATGAGAGATTTTGGAGTTTTACTGTCGCCGTAAGGACGGCCCATGGCGCCTGATGGCGATCTGCGCTCCGAGGCGGCGTCGTCTCGCTGTTTCAAGCTGAAAACTTCCTAATTTCAGGCTCTGTGGACCCAAGATGTCGTGAGATAACAGAGAACTTTCAGAAGAATTCGGGATCAGGAGTTTATCCAGACATTCCACTGTTAAAGGAGATTTTGTAATGAAAGAACATGCGGGCAGATTCGCATGTCGGGCCGGACCCGACCGCGGGGGGTTGCCACAGGAAAAACACCTCCGTTGGAAACCTTAACGGACAAGTTGGAACATGCCCAGCTGTTAAACAATTTCTCAGATACTCACTTGTTGAAAGCCATCAAAAGCCCCTGAATTTTACAAATGGTTTTCAACACGGAGGTGTTTTTCATGTCGCGGCGCAGACGGATTTGTCACGTCGTCACGGATCCGACTCGGCAAATTCGTCCGCATGTTCTTTTATTACAAAATATCCTTTAACAGTGGAATGTCCGGGTAAACTCCTGATGCCGGCTTCTTCTGAAACTTCTCTGTTCTCTGACGACATCCTGGGTGAACAGAGCTTTAAATTAGGATGTTTTCAGCTCGAAACAGCCAGACGGATGCAACCTCCAACCGCGCCGTGCCGATCCGCTTTGTGGGCTGTGCTTAAAGCGAAAGACACTCCACAATCTCTCATCAGCCATTAAACCTTACACCGAAAACCAGCTGAATTTCTCGAATAGTGTCCACACGGATATCCCTCACCGGTCCTGAAAAAATTTGATAAAGCAACGCGCGCCGTCTCCCTGCAGCGTCTCAGACAAAGAGATTCCGATGGGAGGGGGAGAACACACCTCACTCAAAGCCTGCCCACAGGCGAATGACCTCACCGACAGGCATGACAAAACTCACGCATGCGCACGAGGGTTCAAGCTTGTCTGACATAAAAACATATGAATCAAATCCATTTATTTTTTGAAAAAAATAAAAAGGACCGCTTTTTTATCACAGACCTCGTACAACTCAACTTGTAGAGTTGAGTTCAACATCCAAAACTTGTAAGAGCTCTTTATGTTAAAGAGAGATAGCCAGTGGACATAACTAAACACTAACTAAACTAAAGGCTGCAATGTTTTAGAGTGTAGACTTTATACAATAGTCTAAATTCTCGGGCTCCACAAATCGACCGTGAGTAAAGGCGACACATACGTAAGTTACTGTACTTTGAGCATGTACCAAATTTAATGAATCATTTTATTGTGTATGAAAACATTTTCAATATTCAAGCGTTTGAAGTGTGCCATTCACTTTTGATAATTGCTTCATTTTGCAAAAACTTTTTGAAAATTTTTTGAAAGATTTATTTCAGTATGAATGAATCAGCATGAATGGGGCTGCTGTCCTGCAGAAGTTAATTGTACATTCAAAGGATCGCAAACATCTTTGTAATTTTCTGTACTTTTACAGCAAGGCCTGAAGAATGACGGCAACACCAGCTTTAGGAACCGTGCACCAGTCTCAGACGTTAGCTAGCACACATCAGTTTCTTTACCGCTTATGTTGCATATGGATCTTGTTATGCACAACTTTAAAAAAAAAGTGGACCACACCAACCAGTTGAACAAATGGTATAATGAAATGAAAATCAGGCAATGTAAATAACACAAGCACACAAAAAATACACTGAAAACCTCTCTGATAAGTGACACTTTTGGGCTTATAGCTCGACATAGTTTTTTTCTTTACAGTTTCACGACCAACCAATGGAAAATAGTCCATATAGACATACAGAAATTGAATAATATATTTCCACTAATATGTTGTCAGTCATTATATAAGCAGTGGTTATATAATTATATAAGCAGTGGTTATATAATTATATAAGCAGTGGTTATATAAGCATTATATTAGCACTATTATATAAGCATGGACTGCATTTATATAGCACTTTTCCATTTGCATCAGACAAACAAAGCGCTTTACAATAATGCCTCACATTAACCCCGATGCGATGCCTTGGTGACCACCAGGTCTCAGTTTTAAAAATGAAAGAAACTGACAAACAAGCTACATGTGATTGAAAAACCAGATCAAATCAAATCAGTTTTATTTATATAGCGCCAAATCACAACAACAGTTGCCCCAAGGCGCTCAACCACACATATGTTGAGAAAGAGAGAGAAGGAAGATGTGTCTGCTTCAGCTACATTTAAACAAAATCTTTTCAGTAGGGTTGTGTGTCAATATGGCTGTTGTTTTTTTTTTTTTGTAGAATAGAATAGAAAGCCTTTATTGTCATTATACACAGCAAACACAGTTTGCATAGTACAAGAAGATTAGGGGGGCTGCTCCTTAAAATGTGCACGCAGTGCATTACCAGACAATATAACATAAATAAACAACAATATAACATAAAGAAACATGCGAAGTCCTTTGCTGAAATGTAAAATTGTGTAACATATGGACAGTGCAAACAGTGCGGCAATTGAGAGAGTGCAAAAGGAAATGTAAAACTGTATGACAACTATAGGCAATGTAAACAATGTAACAATTGAAAAATGTGCAAAAGTCCTGTGCTACAAATGAGATAGATATGGTGCGACTCAGTACCTAATATAGTCCATTTTTAGTGCAGATTATTGTTCAACATGGTGATGGTTTTGGGGAAGAAACTGTCTCTGAGTCTGTTTGTCCTGGCCTGTATGGACCTGTAGCGCCTGCCAGAGGGCAACAGGTTGAAGAGGTGTAGCTTCATAGCATAACAGAATAACCAGAAAATAAGAGTTTACTTGTCTGAAATGGTCTGTCACTGACAATCACATAGTCAACGTCATCCATCCAACGTTTACCAGCCAGCAGATGGAGACAAGTTACATAAGTGAAACAAAGTTGCTTTTTGATTAACAGGATGCATCAAAATTGATCAGTTTGCCCTCATTACATACATTTTAATTGGATTTATGTTTGTTTGTTTTTTTAGTTATTGTGCGAACATACTGGATGTGTACACTCACTGCATTTCACACGGTACATACCTAAACTTTTCTAAAGCCGAGAGGAAATATTCAACATGATAATGAATACACTATACACTACGCAGTGTAAACGTCTGACGCAAACACAGTTTGAGGTTAATTGCAGTTCTGATGTAGGTGCCCCTTCAAAATAATTTTTTTTTAAGTCATTTGTGTTAAAAGGAATTTCTTTCACACAACACATAGCAAAAGGAGAGCAGAGCACTGGTGATCTTCACTGGAATGTTTCAGTATGACTACGGATGAATAAAAACGTGAACTTGCCCTTTAACAGGGAGCTGCAGAGTGTTTTCCTGTAATCTTTAAGACACATTAATGATTCAGAAATAAATGGGTGCCTTTAGCTGTTTGTTTCCTGATGAAGAAGCATGATGGACTGGTAAAACTGATGGGGATGCACCAGTGCACTCAACCCTCAAACATTACACACAGGTACAGATAATGGACGGATGTCGGTCCTGCACTCTCTCAGGCCTAATGACCGTTCAGACGCAGCGTCTCCCCACACAACCAGTTCTCTGACAGCTCCGTGCTCTCTAATGGACTATAAGAGGGCCGTGTTTCCAGAAATGGACTCACAAAGTCTTACACACCTCTCTGCAGCTTCTCTCCCCCTGCCATCCCCTCATTACCCCATCCCCGTAGAGACGGTGCCTGCTCCCAGACCACCAATAACCAGCAAAAATATATTTAAGCATAAAAATTAAAAAAGAAAAATAATATAGCACCTTCAACTGCACCACAGACTAAAACAGTTAAATGTGGTCTATTAAACATTAGGTCTCTCTCTTCTAAGTCCCTGTTAGTAAATGATATAATAATTGATCAACATATTGATTTATTCTGCCTTACAGAAACCTGGTTACAGCAGGATGAATATGTTAGTTTAAATGAGTCAACACCCCCGAGTCACACTAACTGTCAGAACGCTCGTAGCACGGGCCGTGGCGGAGGATTAGCAGCAATCTTCCACTCCAGCTTATTAATTAATCAAAAACCCAGACAGAGCTTTAATTCATTTGAAAGCTTGACTCTTAGTCTTGTCCATCCAAATTGGAAGTCCCAAAAACCAGTTTTATTTGTTATTATCTATCGTCCACCTGGTCGTTACTGTGAGTTTCTCTGTGAATTTTCAGACCTTTTGTCTGACTTAGTGCTTAGCTCAGATAAGATAATTATAGTGGGCAATTTTAACATCCACACAGATGCTGAGAATGACAGCCTCAACACTGCATTTAATCTATTATTAGACTCTATTGGCTTTGCTCAAAAAGTAAATGAGTCCACCCACCACTTTAATCATATCTTAGATCTTGTTCTGACTTATGGTATGGAAATAGAAGACTTAACAGTATTCCCTGAAAACTCCCTTCTGTCTGATCATTTCTTAATAACATTTACATTTACTCTGATGGACTACCCAGCAGTGGGGAATAAGTTTCATTACACTAGAAGTCTTTCAGAAAGCGCTGTAACTAGGTTTAAGGATATGATTCCTTCTTTATGTTCTCTAATGCCATATACCAACACAGTGCAGAGTAGCTACCTAAACTCTGTAAGGGAGATAGAGTATCTCGTCAATAGTTTTACATCCTCATTGAAGACAACTTTGGATGCTGTAGCTCCTCTGAAAAAGAGAGCTTTAATCAGAAGTGCCTGACTCCGTGGTATAACTCACAAACTCGCAGCTTAAAGCAGATAACCCGTAAGTTGGAGAGGAAATGGCGTCTCACTAATTTAGAAGATCTTCACTTAGCCTGGAAAAAGAGTCTGTTGCTCTATAAAAAGCCCTCTGTAAAGCTAGGACATCTTTCTACTCATCACTAATTGAAGAAAATAAGAACAACCCCAGGTTTCTTTTCAGCACTGTAGCCAGGTTGACAAAGAGTCAGAGCTCTATTGAGCCGAGTATTCCTTTAACTTTAACTAGTAATGACTTCATGACTTTCTTTGCTAACAAAATTTTAACTATTAGAGAAAAAATTACTCATAACCATCCCAAAGACGTATCGTTATCTTTGGCTGCTTTCAGTGATGCCGGTATTTGGTTAGACTCGTTCTCTCAGATTGTTCTGTCTGAGTTATTTTCATTAGTTACTTCATCCAAACCATCAACATGTCTATTAGTCCCCATTCCTACCAGGCTGCTCACGGAAGCCCTACCATTATTTAATGCTTCGGTCTTAAATATGATCAATCTATCTTTATTAGTTGGCTATGTACCACAGGCTTTTAAGGTGGCAGTAATTAAACCATTACTTAAAAGCCATCACTTGACCCAGCTATCTTAGCTAATTATAGGCCAATCTCCAACCTTCCTTTTCTCTCAAAAATTCTTGAAAGGGTAGTTGTAAAACAGCTAACTGATCATCTGCAGAGGAATGGTCTATTTGAAGAGTTTCAGTCAGGTTTTAGAATTCATCATAGTACAGAAACAGCATTAGTGAAGGTTACAAATGATCTTCTTATGGCCTCAGACAGTGGACTCATCTCTGTGCTTGTTCTGTTAGACCTCAGTGCTGCTTTTGATACTGTTGACCATAAAATTTTATTACAGAGATTAGAGCATGCCATAGGTATTAAAGGCACTGCGCTGCGGTGGTTTGAATCATATTTATCTAATAGATTACAATTTGTTCATGTAAATGGGGAATCTTCTTCACAGACTAAGGTTAATTATGGAGTTCCACAAGGTTCTGTGCTAGGACCAATTTTATTCACTTTATATATGCTTCCCTTAGGCAGTATTATTAGACGGTATTGCTTAAATTTTCATTGTTACGCAGATGATACCCAGCTTTATCTATCCATGAAGCCAGAGGACACACACCAATTAGCTAAACTGCAGGATTGTCTTACAGACATAAAGACATGGATGACCTCTAATTTCCTGCTTTTAAACTCAGATAAAACTGAAGTTATTGTACTTGGCCCCACAAATCTTAGAAACATGGCGTCTAACCAGATCCTTACTCTGGATGGCATTACCCTGACCTCTAGTAATACTGTGAGAAATCTTGGAGTCATTTTTGATCAGGATATGTCATTCAAAGCGCATATTAAACAAATATGTAGGACTGCTTTTTTGCATTTACGCAATATCTCTAAAATTAGAAAGGTCTTGTCTCAGAGTCATGCTGAAAAACTAATTCATGCATTTATTTCCTCTAGGCTGGACTATTGTAATTCATTATTATCAGGTTGTCCTAAAAGTTCCCTGAAAAGCCTTCAGTTAATTCAAAATGCTGCAGCTAGAGTACTAACGGGGACTAGAAGGAGAGAGCATATCTCACCCATATTGGCCTCTCTTCATTGGCTTCCTGTTAATTCTAGAATAGAATTTAAAATTCTTCTTCTCTTATAAGGTTTTGAATAATCAGGTCCCATCTTATCTTAGGGACCTCGTAGTACCATATCACCCCAATAGAGCGCTTCGCTCTCGGACTGCAGGCTTACTTGTAGTTCCTAGGGTTTGTAAGAGTAGAATGGGAGGCAGAGCCTTCAGCTTTCAGGCTCCTCTCCTGTGGAACCAGCTCCCAATTCAGATCAGGGAGACAGACACCCTCTCTACTTTTAAGATTAGGCTTAAAACTTTCCTTTTTGCTAAAGCTTATAGTTAGGGCTGGATCAGGTGACCCTTAGTTATGCTGCTATAGACTTAGACTGCTGGGGGGTTCCCATGATGCACTGAGTGTTTCTTTCTCTTTTTGCTCTGTATGCACCACTCTGCATTTAATCATTAGTGATTGATCTCTGCTCCCCTCCACAGCATGTCTTTTTCCTGGTTCTCTCCCTCAGCCCCAACCAGTCCCAGCAGAAGACTGCCCCTCCCTGAGCCTGGTTCTGCTGGAGGTTTCTTCCTGTTAAAAGGGAGTTTTTCCTTCCCACTGTCGCCAAGTGCTTGCTCACAGGGGGACGTTTTGACCATTGGGGTTTTTACGTAATTATTGTATGGCCTTGCCTTACAATATAAAGCGCCTTGGGGCAACTGTTTGTTGTGATTTGGTGCTATATAAATAAAATTGATTGATTGATTGATTGATTGATTGTTTGACAAACACAACAAGCTGCCAAGAGCCAGCTCCCTCTGTGTCCGTCTCTTTGAAACCTGGTTAAACACTGAAATATTCAGGAATGCCAGAAGTACTTTCACCTTAGAAGACCTTTTTCTGCAGTAATTCCAACTGGAGTCGTGGTATATTTGTTGTTCTTTGTATGCTGTTAGTATTAAATCACACACAGAGCGGTGGATGGTGATACAGTATATTTCCTGCACGATAACGGTCTCCATAACTCAGTTCGTGGTCAGGCGTAATGTTCTGCACTCTGTTTATGTGGTGCAGTTCCACTTCTACAATGAGCTCTGTTGGCTGAAAGATGGAGAATTTTATGTTCTATTCATTTTAATATCACAGCACACATGCTGTTTTAAAAGTTCAACATTTAATATATGGCAACAGCTCTTGTTGTGCTTCCATATCTCCTCCCTCATTCTTGCAACTACAGTTTCCAATTTTTTCCATGTAGCTACCGCTGAAGGTTTGGATCCTTCTTGGGACAATTTTTTGGTGTTTGAGTGTCAGAGAAGAGGAATATACTGTAAATACAAGTAATACTTTTCATAACCGCTCTGTAATTGTAAACACGGAGTAGGAAGTCGTGGTCGAGGCACAAATTACAATGAAATTCTATTCCCAAACTATATATATATATATATATATATATATATATATATATATATATATTATATACGAGGTCTGTGAGAAAAGTATCCAACCTTTTATTTTTTAAAAAACCATATGGATTTGAATCACGTGTGATTGCATCAGCCAAGCTTGAACCTTCGTGCGCATGCGTGAGTTTTTTCACGCCTGTTGGTTGCGTCATTCGCCTGTGAGCAGGCTTTGTGTGAGCAGTGGTCCACCCCTCTTGTCGGATTTTTATTGCGAATAAATGTCTGAACAATTTGGAGCTTTGCTGCATCAATCTTTTCAGGAAACTGAGAGAGACCTCCAGGTGGACACCATTCGGAAAATTCACATGGCTTTCAGGGATGATTTTATGGGGATTACACAGATTAAGGAGTGCTCCAGCCGGTTTAAAGACCGCCCACAGCTGCTGAGAGCGCGGCGTGCTCCGAGCGCCGATCAACAGGCTGAAACCGCGCTGAAACAACTAGATCATTTCCAACGTGAAGGCTTTGTTGATCCGGGACATCATCTGACTTCCACAAAAATGGCAGGAGACGTGGACATCAGCACTTTTTCGGCACATTCCACTGTTACAGGAGTTTTTTTTATGGAAAGAAAAGCGGAGGATTGTGCCACCGTGCCGCTCATGGTGCGGCAAAAAACCACCTCCGTGTTGGTCTCACAGTACGGCTTTGAGACGGCTTTCAGACGGCTTTCAAATGGCTGTCGGTGGGTTTTCAGTTGTGTGACTATCCGAGAAATTGTGGATGAGCCTGGAGATGCCAGAACATGTCCTGTGAGGCTTCATCACGGCGTTGCTTTGCGCCATGCAGCTCCACCGCGATGCGCTGAATTCCTCTGCACATCTGTGTCAGTGTGCTGAAAAAGTGCTGATGTCCACGTCTTCCGCAATTCATGTGCTAGTCAGACGACGTCCCGGATAAAACACAGCGCCCAGTTTGGAAATAAACGGCACATTCCACTGCTACAGGAGATTTTGTCATGGAAAGAGGAGCAGAGGAATTCCGCGCATTGCGGTGGAGCCGCATGGTGCAAAGCAACGCCGTGATGAAGCCTCACAGGACATGTTCTGGCATGTCCAGGCTCATCCACAATTTCTCGGATAGTCACACAACTGAAAACCCACCGACAGCCGTCTGAAAGCCGTCTCAAAGCTGTACTGTGAGACCAACACGGAGGTGGATTTGTGCAGCGCCATGAGCGGCACGGTGGCGCATCCGTCCGGTTTTCTTTCCATGAAAAAAACTCCTGTAACAGTGGAATGTGCCGAAAAAGTAGTGATGTCCACGTCTCCTGCCATTTTTGTGGAAGTCAGACGAGGTCCCGGATCAACAAAGCCTTCACATTGGAAATGATCTGGTTGTTTCAGTGGGGTGTCAGCCTGTCGATCAGCGCTTGGAGCGCGCTGCGCTCTCAGCAGCTGTGGGCGGTCTTTAAACCGGCTGGAGCACTCCTTAATCTGTGTAATCCCAATAAAATTGTCCCTCAAAGCCATTTGAATTTTCCAAATGGTGTCCACCTGGAGGTCTCTCTCAGTTTCTGGAAAAAATTGATGCAGCAAAGCTCCAAATCGTTGAGACATTTATTCGCAATAAAAATCCGATGAGAGGGGTGGACCATTGCTCACTCAAAGCCTGCTCACAGGTGAATGACACAACCGACAGGTGTGAAAAACTCATGCATGCGCACAAAGGTTCAAGCTTGTCTGATGCAATCACACGTGATTCAAATCCATATGGTTTTTGAAAAAAATAATAAGGTCGGATACTTTTCTAACAGACCTCGTATATACAACCCCTGGCAAAAATTATGGAATCACCGGCCTCGGAGGATGTTCATTCAGTTGTTTAATTTTGTAGAAAAAAAGCAGATCACAGACATGACACAAAACTAAAGTCATTTCAAATGGCAACTTTCTGGCTTTAAGAAACACTATAAGAAATCAGGGAAAAAAAAATTGTGGCAGTCAGTAACAGTTACTTTTTTAGACCAAGCAGAGGGAAAAAAATATGGAATCACTCAATTCTGAGGAAAAAAATTATGGAATCATGAAAAACAACAGAACGCTCCAACACATCACTAGTATTTTGTTGCACCACCTCTGGCTTTTCTAACAGCTTGCAGTCTCTGAGGCATGGACTTAATGAGTGACAAACAGTACTCTTCATCAATCTGGCTCCAACTTTCTCTGATTGCTGTTGCCAGATCAGCATCGCAGGTTGGAGCCTTGTCATGGACCATTTACTTCAACTTCCACCAAAGATTTTCAATTGGATTAAGATCCGGACTATTTGCAGGCCATGACATTGACCCTATGTGTCTTTTTGCAAGGAATGTTTTCACAGTTTTTGCTCTATGGCAAGATGCATTATCATCTTGAAAAATGATTTCATCATCCCCAAACATCCTTTCAATTGATGGGATAAGAAAAGTGTCCAAAATATCAATGTAAACTTGTGCATTATTGATGATGTAATGACAGCCATCTCCCCAGTGCCTTTACCTGACATGCAGCCCCATATCATCAATGACTGTGGAAATTTACATGTTCTCTTCAGGCAGTCATCTTTATAAATCTCATTGGAACGGCACCAAACAAAAGTTCCAGCATCTTCACCTTGCTCAATGCAGATTCCAGATTCATCACTGAATATGACTTTCATCCAGTCATCCACAGTCCACGATTGCTTTTCCTTAGCCCATTGTAACCTTGTTTTTTTCTGTTTAGGTGTTAATGATGGCTTTCGTTTAGCTTTTCTGTATGTAAATCCCATTTCCTTTAGGCGGTTTCTTACAGTTCGCTCACTGACGTTGACTCCAGTTTCCTCCTCATTTGTTTTGTTGTGCATTTTCGATTTTTGAGACATATTGCTTTAAGTTTTCTGTCTTGACGCTTTGATGTCTTCCTTGGTCTACCAGTATATTTGCCTTTAACAACCTTCCCATGTTGTTTGTATTTGGTCCAGAGTTTAGACACAGCTGACTGTGAACAACCAACATCTTTTGCAACATTGCGTGATGATTTACTCTCTTTTAAGAGTTTGATAATCCTCTCCTTTGTTTCAATTGACATCTCTCATGTTGGAGCCATGATTCATGTCAGTCCACTTGGTGCAACAGCTCTCCAAGGTGTGATCACTCCTTTTTAGATGCAGATTAATGAGCAGATCTGATTTGATGCAGGTGTTAGTTTTGGGGATGAAAATTTACAGGGTGATTCCATAATTTATTCCTCAGAATTGAGTGATTCAATATTTTTTCCTCTGCTTGGACTAAAAAAGTAACTGTTACTGACTGCCACAATTTTTTTTTCCTGATTTCTTATAGTGTTTCTTAAAGCCAGAAAGTTGCCATTTGAAATGACTTTAGTTTTGTGTCATGTCTGTGATCTGCTTTTTTTTCTACAAAATTAAACAACTGAATGAACATCCTCCGAGGCGGGTGATTCCATAATTTTTGCCAGGGGTTGTATAAATTCTCCTTATTTGTTTAATCCATCACTGCTATATTGAACGATTGGAAAAAAGCACATAAACTGCGCTCTGATTGGTCTTCATTACAAAAGACGGCCATTTTGAAAAGATGGGTAGAACCAGCTTGAACATATGTGACATCATAATGACACTGTGCAATGTTATAATGCAAGGCAGTTTATATGGGCCCAGTCTTTATCATTGTTAGCAAATAGCAGAAAATCACTCTTGTTTAAGACACCACAGCTGGGGCAGTGTGACATCAGATCAAATCAAATCAATTTTATTTATATAGCACCAAATCACAACAAACAGTTGCCCCAAGGTGCTTTATATTGTAAGGCAAAGCCATACAATAATTACGGAAAAACCCCAATGGTCAGAAACGACCCCCTGTGAGCAAGCACTTGGCAACAGTGGGATGGTGGTGATCCCAGGAGGCTCCCCAGAAATTTGATGTGTTATGGTGCTGTCCTACTAGGGAGGGTGTGGCAGTGACAGGGGGGAGTCAAGCCCCCTCCGGTGGAAGCTTGAGTATTTTGTTAATGTTTAACACATAGTAGTGTGACGAGAGATTAAATCAATATTGTATTCAAAGGATCTTTGGGGTGACCTTCTAAGCAGTGGGTCACCCCTTTAAGTCTGGTCTGCTTGAGGTTTCTTCCTCAATATCATCAGAGGGAGTTTTTCTTACCACTGTCGCCTGTGTTCTTGCTCTAGGGGTTGATAAGTTTAGACCTTACTTGTGTGAAGTGCCTTGAGGCAGCTTTGTTGTGGTTTGGTGCTATATTAATTGTTAAGGATTTTATATATATATATATATGTTATCACTGTTAAACATTTGGACCTTTGTCTTCTTTCTCATGAGAACGGTGTTGTGCTGTTTGCACTAACCCTGAGAATGTACGTGTTATTCAACCTTGTTTTAGCATGCTGGGGTCAATCTGAACTGGGAATGAAGAGCTGGATGTACTTATTATTATTATACAACTTGTTTTTGTAGCCGCTAACGACTGGGAGTGAAGCATGACGGGGTCAGTCATGAACTGGGAGTAATAGACCTGAAGGTTGTTTTGACTGTTGTGATGTGATGCTTAGTGTGAAGACCAGGACACTCCAGGCAGATGCACAACAGCTGATAACTGCAACAGACGAACGAGATGTGCTGACCTCCGACGATAAGAGTAAAAGAAAGAAACTGTTTTTCCTTACAGCTGCACTTATTGACGTATATGTTTATGTTACGGGAAGAAACTTGCCTCGCGTTGTCCCCCCCCCCCCTTAGGACAAGTTTTATGATGTAATGAGGGCCTCTCTAATAAAAAGAGCCGGAGAACAGGCCAGACTTTAGTGTAGCCTTGGTGTACAGCCTGGCTGCACTCCGCGCGTGATTAATTTGACTTTCTGTCTCACTGGTGTTTCTTGACTCTGTTTGTCTTATCAAAGGTTTTAAGAATGTTTGGAGGAGAAAATACCCAACATTAATATAATTAATTAAGTTGAATTAAATCTTGTCATCTGAACCAGTCCAGTCACTTGATTTATTATCAGGTTGTCCTAAAAGTTCCCTAAAAAGCCTTCAGTTAATTCAAAATGCTGCAGCTAGAGTACTGACGGGGACTAGAAGGAGAGAGCATATCTCACCCATATTGGCCTCTCTTCATTGGCTTCCTGTTAATTCTAGAATAGAATTTAAAATTCTTCTTCTTACTTATAAGGTTTTGAATAATCAGGTCCCATCTTATCTTAGGGACCTCGTAGTACCATATCACCCCAATAGAGCGCTTCGCTCTCAGACTGCAGGCTTACTTGTAGTTCCTAGGGTTTGTAAGAGTAGAATGGGAGGCAGAGCCTTCAGCTTTCAGGCTCCTCTCCTGTGGAACCAGCTCCCAATTCAGATCAGGGAGACAGACACCCTCTCTACTTTTAAGATTAGGCTTAAAACTTTCCTTTTTGCTAAAGCTTATAGTTAGGGCTGGATCAGGTGACCCTGAACCATCCCTTAGTTATGCTGCTATAGACGTAGACTGCTGGGGGGTTCCCATGATGCACTGTTTCTTTCTCTTTTTGCTCTGTATGCACCACTCTGCATTTAATCATTAGTGATCAATCTCTGCTCCCCTCCACAGCATGTCTTTTTCCTGGTTCTCTCCCTCAGCCCCAACCAGTCCCAGCAGAAGACTGCCCCTCCCTGAGCCTGGTTCTGCTGGAGGTTTCTTCCTGTTAAAAGGGAGTTTTTCCTTCCCACTGTAGCCAAGTGCTTGCTCACAGGGGGTCGTTTTGACCGTTGGGGTTTTACATAATTATTGTATGGCCTTGCCTTACAATATAAAGCACCTTGGGGCAACTGTTTGTTGTGATTTGGCGCTATATAAAAAAATTGATTGATTGATTGATTGATTTGCGGAGCACAACAGGCCATAGTGTAACAAATACATCATTCTTAAATCCCATTTTATCAAAATGGCTTCATGGCCATCAAGTAAAAAGGGCAATAACTTTTTCTGAAATGCTACTCAAGTCTTTTTGCCTTCCCTCTTCTACTCCAATGTTTTCCTCACAAAGACTGATTGAGAATTTCCACATTCGTCATTTTCTGCCCACAGTTTATTTCTCTGCTGGTGCCCTGCGCGCCTTTTTCTTATATCACTCTCCATCCACCAGACAGCGTCTGAGCTGAACCATTAAATCCCCACATTTCTGCTTCATTGCTCCACAAATTGTGAAAAGATTCCATTTCGTGTAGCACTAACATTTCTCACCATCACATTCAACAAGTCCTTTGCATTATTGTCTTTTGCGGCACATCCGGGCGTTTTTGCTCATCTGAGTGGATGATGCTACACTCTAGCAGTTTGTAAGTGCTACACTAACTTGATTATGTAAAGATTGCACAGCCAAAAAGTTCTCATAGTTATCCATGTGCATTAAACAATTCTCACTCTTCATCTTTTGCTGCATTTTCCTGCTGCTCTGTCAATGTCTGACTGTTGTGTTACAGACAGCCAGCAGAAGGCAGAAAAGTGCTTCCAAAAAACTTTTTTCGGCATTTTTTGTTACAAGCAGGCATCTATGCTAGATCACAAGTCCTTATATAGTAAAGTTTCACATCAGGGGCGATGCTAAAAATAAAAATCATTTTTTGGCCATTTTTGGGCCAAAAACCCCCATTTTTGGTTCAAAATTCAAAAATGGTCCAATCCTTTTGATATGCATGTCAAATTACTCGTCTTGACAAGTAGAGTTCAGAAATATATAGTTTGACCTATTTTTGACCTTGAGCTACGTCACAATGACTGAAAATGTGGAAAGGTCAATGCACTTTTCGTGAAGGGTCAAATTCATAAAATCTGTTATGATGGTCCGATTATGACAATTTTGGTGTCTAATTATATGTTTTCTTGCACAAGAAAACCAATAAGACAACTTACATAGACCATTATGCCAGTCTTAGCTATGAAAATACAATTATGTCAGATAAGATGGGTCTATTGATTAACTTTATCCATCTTCAAAATGGTTATGACATCAAAATTGATCATAATTGGCCTCATTTACATCAAGCACATTAATTTAATATAAAAATTGCATAAGTATGTTTTTTGTGAATATAAAGAAAATCAGAATACAAAAGCAAAGAAGACAGAGACATTTTAGAGTACACTATGGCTAATTTATTAAAATCATTTTTATGATTCATTGTTTCCATTACACAACATACACTTGATACCTCAAGTATCAGAACCATTCAAAATAAGTTCAATGCACCCACTGACATTATTTTTTTGTTGTTGTTATTAGTACCAAATTGACAAATTTTAGTTACCTTAAAGGGGCATTCCATAAAAAATTAAACTGATTACCACCCATGTTATGGAAAAACATATATTAATATGATTTTGGTAAAACTATGATTTGATGTGATTTGACATCATCTGAAGTATATTTGGGTGTAAATAGAGGGACAACAACAAACAACAACCAAAACAAGACATCTTAGGGCAAAAAATATCAATTTTCTTAGAATCACATTTTGTGATTCATTGTTAACTTTACACATCATAATTTACAAATTCAAGCATCAGAGCCATGAGCTATAAATTGTGTTGTTAATGTAAGTTCCAAGAGGTACCTTTTTTCTCTTGTAATAAATGTAGATCCAAAGCTGCATAATTCTGAAATTATATTACAAATAAACGCATTCAAAAGACATTCTATATAAATTCCAAACTGAAAATACTGCATTTTAAGTGTTTTGTTGTGTTAGCTACTTAAAGCAATCAACTTGGGTTTAAACAGCCTTCTGCACGGCACCCACAGGCACCCATGCAACACTGACCACTCTTAAAGCACTTACAGGCTGCAGTCTTGCATTTTGCCTCACATCCCTTTTTTCCCTGTTTGAAAAAAAAAAACTCTACTCGTCAAGATGAGTAATTTGATATGCACATCAAAAGGACTGGACCATTTTTGAAGTTTGACCCAAAAATGGGGGGTTTTGGGCCAAAAATGGCCAAAAAATGATTTTTATTTTTGGCATCACCCCTGATGTGAAACCTTACTATATAAGGACTTGATCTAGCATAGATGCCTGCTTGTAACAAAAAATGCTGAAAAAAAAATTTTTGGAAGCACTTTTCTGCCTTCTGCTGGCTGTCTGTTACTTTGGAATAAAGTATGCATGCAGCTTCACAGAAAACTGATAAAAGTGTTTCCAGCTGTGTGTGCAGGCAGCTCAGCTTCATTCCAAATCTAAAGCTCTCATAGTGTAAGTCTCTGCAGGATGTGGTGAAAAAAGGTACAAGCAGTGACCAGCTAAATGTTGTTGAAGGAAACACAGTTACGCTGTGAGTGGTAAAAGTACTTTAGTTGATGGGATGGAACAAATGGAGCTAACGTTGATGTGGTGGCTGCTGGCTTCATGAGGAAGTCCTCAGAATGTTTGCTATTACATATAGATTGATAATTTACTGTTTAAACAGTTATAAAGGGCACAAAAAAATGCGACTCTTAGGGCCCTGTCCTACTGGCGTTTAGGAGGATTTACGTATGGATTGCGCACAGAATTGGCCCATATTCGCCAAACATCCGCAATATCCATGTAACATGCCTGTATGAGTCAGCCGTCATCCGAACACGCCCGCAGAGGCACGCATGTCCGCAGCCAGGATTTTTGAGTAGCTCAAAAATCTGGATGCGGATAACATCCGCCATACATACTCCATACATACTCAATTCATACAAAATACATACTCACTCTGTGCGCTGTATATCTGCTGTTAACCGCTGATATCCGCAGCTGACAGGGATTTGCGGCTTGGCAGTGGACCGGGACAGTGTGTAAAACAGATATATATCGTGCCCATCATGTCCACATCACAGCGAATGCATACAAATTGGCCACGAATAAAGCATTTTTATTACATCTGCTTTGCAGCTGATTTGCGGACAATCTGTGAATGCATAACAAACACGTCACGTAAACTCAAAGTACTATATGTGGCAGAAAGCGACATACCTGCCAGTCAGTGCCAGTCCGGCTGTGTAAATCCACAAAGACGTAGCTGCTGCAATCGTGTCTCCTCCAGGACTTTTATTTAACACCAACAAAAGGAAGAGTTGCTGTTTAGCCACAACTCACGCTGAGTCTGTTTTCTGTGACACTCTCCAAAAAAAAAGAAAAAAACACCGTCTCACACCCCGAGCAGCTTCCCCCCTCCCACTCCCCAAACTCATGAACAGTTAACCTTCGCATGACAAAATGAACAATAACTGTGATCAACTTGTCCAAGTCCAGCAAATGCTCCAGAGCCTGTATTGTTGGTGTGAATATTGATGCCGACGGCCTGAGTGCGCTTCTTTTATGACCGCAATGCAGATGCCATGCATGCGTAACACGTGCACGATGCATTCATAATACACTCGTAATACTGCCGTGATAATCTCAATGTGTTGGATCATTTTCCTCACTACATGCGTTATACGTATAACTGTGATTGGTCATCATATATTCGCTATATATTATTAATATATCCGCAATTCATACTGGGACATTTGTCATTTTTGGCCATTTTTGTTGCAGACAACAACGAACGCCCATAATTTGTGTACTCAATTCATGCGCAATTAATCCTCTCCCCAGTGGGACAGGGCCCTTAGTCTTGATCCACAACAGTTGCAAACCCAGACACTCCGATTCCTCACTCAGCTTCTCAAGTGGTGCAGTCATTGATTCTGTAAATATCTTATGTGGGCCGCCAGAAGAGGAGGTACTGCTGAAAGCAGGCTTCAGGCACCAGAGGGCGCAGCCGCCTCCCTGGAACACCTTCAGACAGCTGTCAGTCATCACAACAGATGTCATTCATCACCCCTCATCAGCCCACCATAAAAGCCTGGCAGAGACGTCACATCCCTGCCGAGAAATCGTCTTACCCGACAGGTAAACTCTCATCCGTTCAGTGCCATATGCGCACCTTTGTACAGCTAAACTTGCCAGTTGTAACGTCTTTACATCTGAGCCGTAGTTGTATGTTCTTTGCATCTGAGTCTTTGCAACTGAAACTTTTTTGTAAACACATAGCTGGTTGCTGAGTTTGTGGACGTTTGGAGGAGTCGGCGTTCCCGCTCCTCAATCCAAAACTTGAGTGTTTCAGAAGGATCTGCACGTACTCTGAATATCTGTGTTCAGGAGGTGGAGGTTTTCCACCAGAAGGGACTTTGACTGTCTGTGCTGAACTGTTTGCTGGGTGTGCACACACCCAATTGATTTATTTGTGCTTCCTGCCAGCAGTACCCGATCCGACAGCTGGAGGCGGTGGCCACCTGGGGACTCAGGACTTGGCGGCTCCGGTGTTTTTCAGGTCTCCGCTGGCAGTGGAAATCGTGTGGGGGCCCAGCTCTTCTCTGGACAGGCGTCTCCTATCCTCGAGCCTGCCCACACATCACCGACTGTTTAATTGACTGTTGTCTAAGATCGTATCTGTATACCGTTGTGCACATTTCACAACATTAAATTATCTTTTTTGTATTTCCATTGTCCGTTCATTTACGCCCCCTGTTGTGGGTCCGTGTCACTACACTTTCCCAACAAAATATCTGTAAAGCGCCAAAGTCAAGTGTTTCCACAGTCCTACTCAACACCCAGTGCATGCAGTCATAAAATTGTGCAGGAGCCACAACACATCCCTGGTGAACACCAGTTTTCACTGGGAGAAACTCATATGGACAGAGGCCCTGAAATATTTTTGATGATATATTCCATGTGCCAATTGGCCGAGCTTTCAAATTCAGTATATCCTCCTCAGAATCAAGTTTAACAGCTTTTGACCACTGCAGAGGACATAATGAATGGGCTTGGTCTCAGTAGGATATAATATAACACAACGCTAAAACTCCATTGGCTGTATGAGCATAAAAATAGGAAACAGGATGTTCAATCCAGACTTAAAACACACTTATTTTCCCTTTCGTATGGCTAGCATACTGGCATAGTACTGTATGTTACTATGCTTTTTACTCTTTTAATTAATTTTATTAGGAAATGGAGCGGGTTGCAGCCTCATCTTTAAAGTCTGGGTCTGTTAGTGAAGCTTAGGGCTAGTGACCGGTGATCACCTTAGTATTTCTTCTGTTTTTCTTGTTGCTTAATGCTGACAAATTATACTGTATTTCTTGTCTTTCTGATGCCTGATTCTGTTTTTTTTTTTCTCTGTGTAAGGTGCAACTCCATCCAGAGATGGGTGTGGGTGTTGTCTTCTGCAAGCCTCCCATCCTGGACACCAGTATGGATGCCCAAAATTTCCTATATATTTGTATTTTCAATTGTGTTGTAGCATGGCCCAAGCAGAGGGTCACCCCTTTGAGTCTGCTTGAGGTTTCTTCCTCAAATCATCACAGGGAGTTTTTTCTTACCACTGCCGGCTGTGTTCTTGCTCTAGGGGTTGGTAAGGTTAGACGTTACTTGTGTGAAGTGCCTTGAGGTGACTTTGTTGTGATTTGGTGGTCAACCACCTCACTGGTGGTTGACTCTCACTGCGGTATTGTATCACTTCCTGTTCCGGAGCACAGCAGTGTTTTTCTGTATCTGTTAGCTGTTTAATCTGCGCAGTTAGATTGATCTAGTTATCTAGATTACGATTTGTTTCCCAGTGTAATCTTTACGTGCCTTAACTAAAGCACTCCTTCTGCTGAATCACCTCTAAATTATTTACACATTATTCACTTTGCGTGTTTTTAGGAATCCGCTAGCTTAGCGCAGCTACTAGCTCTTAGCCGATTTAGCATGGCGGCTTCTCCTGTCTCTCCCGCACTTTTCTGCTCTGGGTGTGAAATGTTTAGTTATTCCTCGGCCTCCTTTAGCAGTAATGGTACTTGTAATCAGTGTAGCTTATTCGTAGCTTTGGAGGCCAGGCTGGGCAAATTGGAGACTCGGCTCCGCACCGTGGAAAATTCTACAGCTAGCCAGGCCCCTGTAGTCGGTGCGGACCAAGGTAGCTTAGCCGCCATTAGTTACCCCCTGGCAGATCCCGAGCAGCCGGGAAAGCAGGCCGACTGGGTGACTGTGAGGAGGAAGCGTAGTTCTAAACAGAAGCCCCGTGTACACCGCCAACCCGTTCACATTTCTAACCGTTTTTCCCCACTCGGCGACACACCCGCCAAGGATCAAACTCTGGTTATTGGCGACTCTGTTTTGAGAAATGTGAAGTTAGCGACACCAGCAACCATAGTCAATTGTCTTCCGGGGGCCAGAGCAGGCGACATTGAAGGAAATTTGAAACTGCTGGCTAAGGCTAAGCGTAAATTTGGTAAGATTGTAATTCACGTCGGCAGTAATGACACCCGGTTACGCCAATCGGAGGTCACCAAAATTAACATTAAATCGGTGTGTAACTTTGCAAAAACAATGTCGGACTCTGTAGTTTTCTCTGGGCCCCTCCCCAATCGGACCGGGAGTGACATGTTTAGCCGCATGTTCTCCCTGAATTGCTGGCTGTCTGAGTGGTGTCCAAAAAATGAGGTGGGCTTCATAGATAATTGGCAAAGCTTCTGGGGAAAACCTGGTCTTGTTAGGAGAGACGGCACCCATCCCACTTTGGATGGAGCAGCTCTCATTTCTAGAAATCTGGCCAATTTTCTTAAATCCTCCAAACCATGACTATCCAGGGTTGGGACCAGGAAGCAGAGTTGTAGTCTTACACACCTCTCTGCAGCTTCTCTCCCCCTGCCATCCCCTCATTACCCCATCCCCGTAGAGACGGTGCCTGCTCCCAGACTACCAATAACCAGCAAAAATCTATTTAAGCATAAAAATTCAAAAAGAAAAAATAATATAGCACCTTCAACTGCACCACAGACTAAAACAGTTAAATGTGGTCTATTAAACATTAGGTCTCTCTCTTCTAAGTCCCTGTTGGTAAATGATATAATAATTGATCAACATATTGATTTATTCTGCCTTACAGAAACCTGGTTACAGCAGGATGAATATGTTAGTTTAAATGAGTCAACACCCCCGAGTCACACTAACTGTCAGAATGCTCGTAGCATGGGCTGGGGCGGAGGATTAGCAACAATCTTCCATTCCAGCTTATTAATTAATCAAAAACCCAGACAGAGCTTTAATTCATTTGAAAGCTTGACTCTTAGACTTGTCCATCCAAATTGGAAGTCCCAAAAACCAGTTTTATTTGTTATTATCTATCGTCCACCTGGTCGTTACTGTGAGTTTCTCTGTGAATTTTCAGACCTTTTGTCTGACTTAGTGCTTAGCTCAGATAAGATAATTATAGTGGGCAATTTTAACATCCACACAGATGCTGAGAATGACAGCCTCAACACTGCATTTAATCTATTATTAGACTCTATTGGCTTTGCTCAAAAAGTAAATGAGTCCACCCACCACTTTAATCATATCTTAGATCTTGTTCTGACTTATGGTATGGAAATAGAAGACTTAACAGTATTCCCTGAAAACTCCCTGCTGTCTGATCATTTCTTAATAACATTTACATTTACTCTGATGGACTACCCAGCAGTGGGGAATAAGTTTCATTACACTAGAAGTCTTTCAGAAAGCGCTGTAACTAGGTTTAAGGATATGATTCCTTCTTTATGTTCTCTAATGCCATATACCAACACAGTGCAGAGTAGCTACCTAAACTCTGTAAGGGAGATAGAGTATCTTGTCAATAGTTTTACATCCTCACTGAAGACAACTTTGGATGCTGTAGCTCCTCTGAAAAAGAGAGCTTTAAATCAGAAGTGCCTGACTCCGTGGTATAACTCACAAACTCGCAGCTTAAAGCAGATAACCCGTAAGTTGGAGAGGAAATGGCGTCTCACTAATTTAGAAAATCTTCACTTAGCCTGGAAAAAGAGTCTGTTGCTCTATAAAAAAGCCCTCCGTAAAGCTAGGACATCTTTCTACTCATCACTAATTGAAGAAAATAAGAACAACCCCAGGTTTCTTTTCAGCACTGTAGCCAGGCTGACAAAGAGTCAGAGCTCTATTGAGCTGAGTATTCCATTAACTTTAACTAGTAATGACTTCATGACTTTCTTTGCTAACATAATTTTAACTATTAGAGAAAAAATTACTCATAACCATCCCAAAGACGTATCGTTATCTTTGGCTGCTTTCAGTGATGCCGGTATTTGGTTAGACTCATTCTCTCCGATTGTTCTGTTTGAGTTATTTTCATTAGTTACTTCATCCAAACCATCAACATGTTTATTAGACCCCATTCCTACCAGGCTGCTCAAGGAAGCCCTACCATTATTTAATGCTTCAATTTTAAATATGATCAATCTATCTTTGTTAGTTGGCTATGTACCACAGGCTTTTAAGGTGGCAGTAATTAAACCATTACTTAAAAAGCCATCACTTGACCCAGCTATCTTAGCTAATTATAGGCCAATCTCCAACCTTCCTTTTCTCTCAAAAATTCTTGAAAGGGTAGTTGTAAAACAGCTAACTGATCATCTGCAGAGGAATGGTCTATTTGAAGAGTTTCAGTCATGTTTTAGAATTCATCATAGTACAGAAACAGCATTAGTGAAGGTTACAAATGATCTTCTTATGGCCTCGGACAGTGGACTCATCTCTGTGCTTGTTCTGTTAGACCTCAGTGCTGCTTTTGATACTGGTGACCATAAAATTTTATTACAGAGATTAGAGCATGCCATAGGTATTAAAGGCACTGCGCTGCGGTGGTTTGAATCATATTTGTCTAATAGATTACAATTTGTTCATGTACATGGGGAATCTTTTTCACAGACTAGGGTTAATTATGGAGTTCCACAAGGTTCTGTGCTAGGACCAATTTTATTCACTTTATACATGCTTCCCTTAGGTAGTATTATTAGACGGTATTGCTTAAATTTTCATTGTTACGCAGATGATGCCCAGCTTTATCTATCCATGAAGCCAGAGGACACACACCAATTAGCTAAACTGCAGGATTGTCTTACAGACATAAAGACATGGATGACCTCTAATTTCCTGCTTTTAAACTCAGATAAAACTGAAGTTATTGTACTTGGCCCCACAAATCTTAGAAACATGGTGTCTAACCAGATCCTTACTCTGGATGGCATTGCCCTGGCCTCTAGTAATACTGTGAGAAATCTTGGAGTCATTTTTGATCAGGATATGTCATTCAAAGCGCATATTAAACAAATATGTAGGACTGCTTTTTTGCATTTACGCAATATCTCTAAAATCAGAAAGGTCTTGTCTCAGAGTGATGCTGAAAAACTAATTCATGGATTTATTTCCTCTAGGCTGGACTATTGTACTATTAAGTTCCCTAAAAAGCCTTCAGTTAATTCAAAATGCTGCAGCTAGAGTACTGACGGGGACTAGAAGGAGAGAGCATATCTCACCCATATTGGCCTCTCTTCATTGGCTTCCTGTTAATTCTAGAATAGAATTTAAAATTCTTCTTCTTACTTATAAGGTTTTGAATAATCAGGTCCCATCTTATCTTAGGGACCTCGTAGCACCATATCACCCCAATAGAGCGCTTCGCTCTCAGACTGCAGGCTTACTTGTAGTTCCTAGGGTTTGTAAGAGTAGAATGGGAGGCAGAGCCTTCAGCTTTCAGGCTCCTCTCCTGTGGAACCAGCTCCCAATTCAGATCAGGGAGACAGACACCCTCTCTACTTTTAAGATTAGGCTTAAAACTTTCCTTTTTGCTAAAGCTTATAGTTAGGGCTGGATCAGGTGACCCTGAACCATCCCTTAGTTATGCTGCTATAGATGTAGACTGCTGGGGGGTTCCCATGATGCACTGTTTCTTTCTCTTTTTGCTCTGTATGCACCACTCTGCATTTAATCATTAGTGATTGATCTCTGCTCCCCTCCACAGCATGTCTTTTTCCTGGTTCTCTCCCTCAGCCCCAACCAGTCCCAGCAGAAGACTGCCCCTCCCTGAGCCTGGTTCTGCTGGAGGTTTCTTCCTGTTAAAAGGGAGTTTTTTCTTTCCCACTGTCGCCAAGTGCTTGCTCACAGGGGGTCGTTTTGACCGTTGGGGTTTTACATAATTATTGTATGGCCTTGCCTTATAATATAAAGCGCCTTGGGGCAACTGTTTGTTGTGATTTGGTGCTATATAAATGAAAATACATTTAACTGACTTGAAATTGAATTTGTCCAAGGTCTGTGTCCCAAGAATGCTCCCTGTGAATTTGAAGACCCTGGCAGGAATAGCATGGGACTTATGCTGAGCGCAGACGGAGGGACAGACGGAGGTACACAAAGCCTTCGCAATACCCGTTGGTCATATTTTGGCCTCGGATAAAAATCGTACTTGGGGAGACTCATAAAGAACATTTCCTCCTTAAATCATAGGGCTGTCAAAGGTACCTGTAGGTCCCCACACACAGACTGAAGCTGGTTGGCAATGATCAGCAATTTGTCATTTCTCAACTTAAACATGACAAAAACAAGCTTCTCATAAACAACATGGCAGCCTTCTATTTTATGTATCATTCCTCATTTGATGTAGATTAACTGTAGAGCAGGTAACTCAGCTGGGCTAATAATATGTAGACCTGGGTTTACATATGCAACCTGTGTGTGTTTGTGTGTCCTTGGACAAGACACATCATCCGCATTGTTCCACACCACCCAGGTGTAATTACAAACCAGCCTTGCTGAGGAAGTAACCTGGGTCAGGTTGGTGTCCCCATCCAGGGGTTTGTTTTAGACTCTCATCCACTTCAAGCTACGGAATCCGGGTCAAGAAGTAGCACCAAAGGACTTTAGGGCCATTATAGTAATGATTTCTTCTTCTACTTCTGATCTGATGTGTGTTGAAGGTTTTGTAACGCAGTGCAAATTTGTGTCAGTTGTGTTTCAGGATAAAATTTTCATAACAAAATTAAGAAAAAGTTGAGTCATTACTGCTATATAATTTTGAAATTCTGGTAAAATAACAAGGCTGTTTTTTGGGTTATGATAAGCATGTCATCATGTCTGTGTGAACATTCAGCTGCCTTCATCGTCGAGGTGGTTTTCTGAGGAACTGTCATTTGTGAGTCTCTGTAAACCAAACATGCAGGTCACAAGCTGAATTTCCATACATATAGTGTAGATCAAGGCTTGGATTAACAATGACCACCACAGGAGCTGTTGTCCAAGAAGATGCTGACAGAAATTAGGCTATTGGGCAAAAAAACAAGAAGAGGCAGAGAATGTGTTTGGGAGCCGTGGGAGAGGAGGAAAGTGAGAAGTGTGGAAAGTGAGAGTCTGGACTTTGAATGTTGGCAGTATGACTGGTGACGGGAGAGAACTGGCTGACATGATGGAGAGTAGAAAGGCAGACATACTGTGTGTACAACAAAAGAAAAGTAAGGCCAGGAGCATTAGAGGTGGGCTCAAACTGTTGCATCATTGTGTGGCTATAGGAGGAGAAACAGTGTTGGGAGTCATAGTAAAGGACGCATATATTAAGGCCCAATACCAATACTCT
This sequence comes from Thalassophryne amazonica, assembly GCF_902500255.1. NCBI lineage: Eukaryota > Metazoa > Chordata > Actinopteri > Batrachoidiformes > Batrachoididae > Thalassophryne > Thalassophryne amazonica. The sequence goes on from NC_047108.1 coordinate 125,979,017, forward strand.
CCCTTCAGCCTACTGCTTCACTCTTTCCTTTCATTTTGCACACGCACGTGAAATATTCATTTTGTAAATTCACAGGAAAGAGTGAAGTAGCAGGGCAAAGTGAGGGTATTGGGTGTGTGTTGGAAAATTTTGCAAAAGTCTGACAGGGTGTTGAGTTTTTTGTTGGAAATCCAAAGGGTGATGATGAATGCCATCAGTGCATATGCCCTACAGGTGGGTTGTGAGATAAAATGGAAAGAATAATTCTGGAGTGACTTAGATGAGGTGGTGGAGAGTGTACCCAAGGATGAAAGAGTGGTAACTGGAGCAGACTGCAATGAGCATGTTGGTGAAGGAAACAGAAGTGAGGAGGAAGTAATGGGTAGATGTGGTATCAAGGAGAGGAATGTAAAACAGCAGATGGTGGTCACCATCATCACTCAAGGAAAATCAATGTCTGCATTAAAAGGAAGGATTGTTTGCAGTGAAATGGAACTGTTCCATAATAAAAAAAAAAGTATTATTCCTGAATTGTATCATAGCCCATGAATCTGTGTATTGTTTTATAGAGGAGATATGCACATCCCTAACTAAAAAGAATTAAGTCAATCCAAATGAACTAAAGTGATATTTACACCAACTTGTAAAATATTATTTTATTATTTTAAATATTTTTATCTCCTTGCCTGCATATAACTCTAATATGAGTCACAGCCTGCTCAGGGCATCAACAATATACACTCACTGGCCACTTTATTAGATACACCTTGCTAGTACTGAGTTGGCCCCCTTTTGCCTTCAGAACTGCCTTAATTCTTCATGGCATAGATTTAACAATGTGTTGGAAACATTCCTCAGAGATGTTGGTCCATAATGACATGATGGCATCACTCAGTCACCAATTTCAACCAGTCTGCTTTTTTTCTCTGACTTTTGACATCAACAAGTCATTTTCATCAACACAACTGCCACTCATTGGATGTTGTCTCTTTTTCAGACTGTTCTCTGTAAACCCTAGAGATGGTTGTGCATAAAAATCCCAGTAGATCAGCAGTTTCTGAAATACTCAGACCAGCCTGTTCTACCATGCCACATTCAAAGTCACTTAAATCCCCTTTCTTCTTCATTCTGATGTGGTGTTTGAACTTCAGCAAGTCGTCTTCACCACGTCTCAATGCCTAAATGCAGTGAGTTGCTACCATGTGATTGGCTGATTGGAAATTTGTGTTTCTGCATTTAATCATTAGTGATCGATCTCTTTTTCCTGGTTCTTTCCCTCAGCCCCAACCAGTCTCAGCAGAAGACTGCCCCTCCCTGAGCCTGGTTCTGCTGGAGGTTTCTTCCTGTTAAAAGGGAGTTTTTCCTTCCCACTGTGGCCAAGTGCTTGCTCATAGGGGGTCGTTTTGACCGTTGGGGTTTTTCATAATTATTGTATGGCCTTGCCTTGCAATGTGGAGCGCCTTGGGGCAACTGTTTGTTGTGATTTGGCGCTATATAAGAAAAAAGTTGATTGATTGATTGATTGATTGACAAGCAATCGAACAGTTGTACCTAATAAAGTGGCCAGTGAGTGTATATAGTTTTTAATACTGGAGCAGTGATTTCATATTCTCATTTATTTTGTAATCTTGATTTGGTCCAATTTAATTCTTCTATTTAATTAGATTTTCTCTCTTTTTCAGCAAAGCTGAGAATCACCTGCATCACAGCCAGAACGCATTAATTTACCAGAAGCTTTTCTCAGGATTGCAGGAAAATAGAAAATAACTTTTTGCTGTTTGCAATTTCAAATCACATCACAATGTTCTGAGTCTGAAAGTTGACTGATGGGTTCTTTGTGCACTTGCATTTCACTCACATGCAAATTTTGTTCCTGGATATTTCAGATACCTTGAGGTGCCGTCACACTCTGACGATTAGCCCGACGTTTGCTGATGGAGAGTGAAACAACAATTTTTCAACATGCTTAAAGTCTTTGGTGTTTATGCTAAAATGTTGTCCAATGTTGGAGGCTTGACTGAATGCACCACCTCCTCTGGGTCCGTTAGGCAGAGGTGGGAGTAAGTCACTGTCAAGTCATTCTCAAGTCATCAATCTGCAAGTCCCAGGTCAAGTCTTAAATCAGCTGCCAACCACTTGGTGGTCATTATGACTTGAGACTTGACTTGAGACTTTGTGATTCATGACTTGAGAGTGACTTGATGGTGACTTACTACCACCTCTGCCATGAGGCATGAAGAAATGTGTAGATGCAATGTTCTATTTTCTGGTTTACCACAGTCCAGCATTAAGGCTCTCCAACTGGTTCAAAATGCCGCAGCCAGACTTTTGACACGAAGCAGAAAGTACAATCACATTATGCACATTTTGGTGTCTCTTCACTGACTTCCTGTCCCAGTGAGATCAGATTTTAAGGTTCTGCTACTAGTCTATAAAACTGTTTATGGACTGGCACCTCCCTGCCTAGCTGACCTAATTAAACCTTATGTACCGGCCCGGGCTTTGCATTTGCAGTATGCAGGACTATTTTGTGTCCCTAGAGTGAATAAAAAGTCTGCAGGTCACAGAGCTTTCTCTTATTGTGTCCCTGTTCTGTGTAATGATCTCTCTGTGTCAATAAAACAGTCAGATTCTGTGGAGACTTTCAAGTCCAGACTTAAGTCGCACTTATTTTCCCTTTTCTATGGCTAGCATAGTGGCATTGTATAGTTCTATGCTTTTTACTCTTTTAATTCATTTATTAGTAAATGGAGTGTGCCGCGGCCTCAACTTTACCTAAATTCTGGGTGTTTTAGTGAAGTTTAGGGCTTGTGGCCGACGATCACCTTAGTATTTCTTCTGGTTTTCTTGTTGTTTAATGCTGACAAATTATACAGTATTTCTTGTTTTTCTGATGCCTGATTCTGTTTTTTCTCTGTTTAAGGTGCAGCTCCATCCAGAGATGGGTGTGGTATTTGTGCTGGAGACCCTCCTGTCCTGTGCACCAACAGCATTTCCTGTATATTTGTTTTGTGAATTGTTTCTGTAATTTATGTCTGTATCATGGCCCAAGCAGAGGGTCACCCCTTTGAGTCTAGTCTGCTTGAGGTTTCTTCCTCAGAGGGAGTTTTTCCTTAACACTGTTGCTCTGGGGGTTGGTCTTTTACTGAAGCTTAGGGCTAGTGGCCCATGATCACCTTAGTATTTCTTCTGTTTTTCTTGTTGTTTAATGCTGACAAATTACACATTCAGCCCAGTCTCACTTTTTTTTTTTTTTTTTTTTTTTTTTTGTGCTTTCGTGACAAAATGAATCAAATTTTCGTGACGGGGCTTTTTTTTAGCTCACTATTACTAACCCTACTCCCATCCCATCCTAGCCTTAACCAACCCCCCCCCACCCCCCCGCTTCACTTTTAATTTTGTGCAGCCATTACAGAATGAATGACAATGAATTCGTGCTGCCGAGACGAAAATGAGGCGCTTTTCGTCACAATATCACAAACCAATAGATTAATGTATATTTCGTGTTGCTGAATCATGACTTGCCGTGAGACCAGGTTGTGTGATTTGGCGCTATATAAATGAAAATAAATTGAAATTGAATTGAAATTGTAGAAATATGAAGAAACCTGAAAGATTATGTCCAACCTGTTGCACTAGTAGCAAGTGACGCAATCCCAGCGTTACATCGATTTTATATAGGCTATGTCATGTGGCGTCTCAAATGTTGACTTGATGATCAGCTCCATCAAGCTACATTAGTGCACTACCAATGTACTACACCTTCCAACGATGAAAGTTGAACTATGTCCTATAGTATGTCAGCGGAGCGTCGCCAAACGCTGAGTACAACGTCAACGTCTGCTGAGCTACGTCGACCTGCCTTGAAGACAGGAAATTAGGACCCCTGGAGCAAAACGTCTCCGGCGTTTCACAGAGATTTTTGAGAATCTGCGGTCACTTCATATCAGAGTGTGAATGGGCCCTTACATGTGAATTCACCTCAGAATAGCAGATTACACTTCCTCTGATGGCCATCACACCGGCACTATTATTAGACATAAGTGTAAAAAGGTAATTATTTCATCTCATTATGGTCACAGTTACCTGGAGGAGGCAGAAAGAATGATCTATTACATATCATATATCACGGCTCAAACATCTGATGCTGACATGTGCATTGTGGACTTTTAATCTCATTATGGGTCACTAATGTCATCGTCAGATCACGTGTTGGAATCAAAATGATCTTTTATGGACTCGACACAGTGTAATCTCCCTATAAAAGTTCCTCTAAAAGCAGAGGTGATTTTAAGATGATTCTCTTCAAAGGCTGTTGGTGCATGTGTGCAGATAATGTCGCCTGCACCTCACACCTCACTGTTTGCTCTCTGATGAAATTGACGAATCCTAACGTGCTGTAATGTAGCTGCAGCCTTGTTACCATGGAGCAAAAGCAGGGCAACTATTATGCAAATCCCTGACATCAATTAATCATACGATATTGAAGATATATTGTATACTGAAGATGCTGCAGATGAAAGAAAATCAGACAGGAGTCAGTGTTTCTTTCCTGTCAGTAGTTTGGTTTTAAGGAGGAGTTGCATGCTGGTACAGATCTGATTAGTTTTTTTTTCCTCATGTGAGAAACAGCAGTGAAACTGGCATCACCAGAACAGTCTCCAGTACAGTTAGGAAATATACCTAAATAATGCATTCACCAAAAATGACACTCTGACACTCTTAGGTAGTCCTTTCGAACTTCACAGTGTGAAAACAAACGTCGTCTTTAGACAAAGTTTAAACTGAGAAAGTGCAACTTTCAGCAGATCACATGCACATGAATAATAACTGATCAGAATGACTTACTGTCTTCCTGAATCAGTTCCTCTCTGGCTGCTGGTTTTCAGAAGATGCCTGCAGGCTGAGAAAAATGCACATGAAGAAAAACATAGACTGTGTTTTTGCTTCTATACTGCTGCTGCCGAACTGCTCGTGCACAAACACAAAGAGGTTACTTGATGATGATGAGCAACAGGCTGCCTCCCCTCCCTGTTACCCCCTCCCTCCCTCTCTCTCTCTCTCTCTCTCTCTCTCTCTCTCTACTTCTTCCTTGAGCTCTGACATCAGAAGTGGGATGTGCCATTATTCCAAAAGCTTTTGAGAAAAATCCATGGCAACCAGCATCTAACAAGCAGTGCTTCTCCTCCACCTTTAAGTGGAATGATCATGTTGACTCGTGTAAAGGTCGGTACTCATCCGGTGGGTTTCCTGTCTGAGGAGGAGCACCCATGTGGTCTTACCTGTACTCGCCAGGGCGTCCAGATTTAGAGGCGCCGATTGCTGGGAAGTTCTGTGTTGATGAGGAGGATGACACGGCTCACACAGAAAGCAGAGTCTATCAAAAACAGTACAGATTATTTGTAGCCTTTAAATAATAAAACAAAATGGATAAATACGTAAGAATAAAACTTTCAAAATGACCACTGAAGTGGTGATGGAAAGCACAGCATTCAGAACAGGAAGTCACCTCAATACCCACGACCTGCTTGACTGAAATCATTACAATCATGAGTATAACCACCGGTTTTGTGTATTCAGCCTGGTTTATTTTTGGTGGAAAGTCCTTTCCTTTGTTCTCTGAATGTGACCTGCACAACTGAAAATGACCTCACTGTTACAATCAGTTTTGTTTCTTCAAATATGTGTTTCATTTGTGTGTCACTCCTGATGACAACAGCCTTCCTTCCCAGGCCGTCTGCATGTGACCTGCACAGCTGAAGCTACACTGGGGTTACAGCTATAATTTCAAAAGCATTATGCTTCTTGGACTTTGGTTCTGTCTCACTTTGGTGCCTCTTCTTGGCTCAATGCACACAACTTGCACAACTGAAACAATACACTGATTGTTTTGGGAATTTATTATTGGTTTAATGTTTTGTTCTCGTTGAAAATGTTCCTCCTTAGCAGACTGCACAACCTGCTCAACTGAACACGTTTCACTTCTACTGAAGATTCCCACATTTGGCTCACTGCACATGGCCCGCACAACTTTAAACTTCGGACAGATTTTCCATTCTGAGCATTTATTTATTTGGACTTTGCTTTTGCATCACAGTCTTAGTATAAACATCCTCCTTTTGCAAAATAAATACAAAATAAATAATTTTACATATTAATATTGTTACTATTATTAAATAGTTACTAGTTTTCACAATTTTTTTTAATAAGCACCGGTCTGTACAGAGGGTACTGGCACATCTTGTCTTACCAAATGGCTGTAAGTGACATAAGACAAAGCCTGGATGACTGTGGTCCTGTTTTCAGACTATCTTTGGGTACTGCTGGAATGACTTTTTGTCAATACATACTTAGGGAGACACCATGAACAAGCACATTAGCAACAGTGGTAACTGTGGTTAAACTCTTCTCATCCGTTTTTAATTACAGGAAGAAACCTCATGCAGACCTGATTTAGTGGGTCGACCATCTGCTTTGGCAATATGAACAAAACACAGAACTGTCAGAACGTGCAGTGACAGAAATGTTGCAGCCACGTATCCATGTACAATCCAGTGTTCACAATGAAACATAGCTGCAAAGGCACCCAGGATGTGATGGTTTGTGTCCCAGTTAAATGTAAAAGCACATTCTTGTGTTCTAAAATTCCAATATAGGGAATCAAACAAAGATGTTTGTATATATACACACACACACTCACATATATAAGAGGTGCATGCGTGCATATGGTGACTCAGTATGCACGGCATGCCTCCACGCCACAAAACTGTGTTTTTTCTGTGTGAAGGTCTATTATCCATTTATTGATCTGCCTGCCTTGAACTGAATGAGAAGTGCAGTCGTAAACACATTTGACAGGCTGATTTCAGTGTTATTTTCACTTCACTGCTCTTATGACCATAACTGAGGAGAAAAAAAGGCAACATCTGATGTTCATCATTTTTCACTTTAGCTCCATTTGAGTTTCTGCAGCCAGCTGTGTAAAATGAGTGATTGTTGCACAGGTACACTGAACACACAGAAGGTTTTCTGTTGTTATTATTATCATTATTATTACTGTTATTATTTTGCAAAGGAAGAGTAGCATTTCTGTGAACTATTGTTTTCTACTCGAGTGACCAAATGAGAAGGAAAATGATGCAGACTACAAATGAGCAAAAGAAAGAAAGAAGGAAAGCTTAAAATAATGAGGTGTTACATTTTGAATTTGAACATTGTTGTCATAATGTTGGAAATGGGATAGAAAACAGTTATGTGCTTATTATTATGCTGTAACATTACATAAACCACATGCTCAGTTTATTTTTCTACTTTTGCCAAGTTATGTGCCAGGCTGTAGGTCTGTACTCTAGCAGGATATCTTCAAAAGTAATCTGTGAAATGTTGTGCTGAAATGTGAAGAACTGATCATATTTTGGGTTTTGAATGCTTCCAGGGCAAATGTGAGCACTTCCTTTGATTTGAAAATGAGCCGTGTCTTATTTCAGGGACCGAATCCTTTGAAGGCTGTGTTCTACATAGATCTGTCCTTCTGAGTCTGCGGAGGCCAAAAGCAACCGTTATGAAATGAGACATGGGCTCTGGCCCCCAGAGCATTTTGCAATTGCATCATTAGACTAATCTGTCCGTGTCATCTTGCAACTTCGACAACTGCACATGACAAGGTGTAACCAATACTTCATAATCATTTTCAATATCTACAGTAGTGTTTAGAATAATAGTAGTGCTATGTGACTAAAAAGATTAATCCAGGTTTTTAGTATATTTTTTATTGTTAGGGCCCTGTACCACTGGGGAGAGGATTAATTGCACATGAATTGAGTACACAAATTGCGGGCGTTCGTTGTCGTCCGCAACAAAAATGGCCAAAAATGACAAATGTCCCAGTATGAATTACGGATATATTAATAATATATAGCGAATATATGATGAACAATCACGGTTATATAACACATGTAGTGAGGAAACTGATCCGACACATTGAGATTATCACGGCAGTATTACGGGTGTATTATGAATGCATCGCTCACGTGTTTGCCGTGCACGCCATCTGCATTGCGGTCTTAAAAGAAGCGCACTCAGGCCATCGTCATCACTATTCACACCAACAATACAGCCTCTGGAGCATTTGCTGGACTTGGACAAGTTGATCACAGAGTTAATGTTCATTTTGTCATGCGAGGGTTAACTGTTCATGAGTTTGGGGAGCGGGAGGGGGGAAGCCGCTCGGGGTGTGAGACAGTGGTTTTTTTTTGTTTGGTTTTTTTTTTTGAGATTGTCAGAAAACAGACATCAGCTTGAGTTGTGGCTAAACAGCAACTCTTCATTTTGTTGGTGTTAAATAAAAGTCCTGGATTGCAGCAGCTACGTCTTTGTGGATCTACACAGCCGGACCGGCACTGACTGGCAGGTATGTTGCTTTCTGCCACATATAGTACTTTGGGTTTTCATGACGTATTTGTTATACATTCACAGACTGTCCGCAAATCAGCTGCAAAGCAGATGTAATAAAAACACTTTATTCGTGGCCAATTTGTATGCATTCGCTACAACATATTTTAGTTTGTGATGTGGACATGATGGGCACGATATAGATCTGTTTTACACACTGTCCCGCTCCGCTGCCAAGCCACAAATCCCTGTCAGTTGCGGATATCAGCGGTTAATGGCAGATATACAGCGCGTAGACTGAGTATGTATTGTGTATGAACTGAGTATGTATGGAGTATGTATGGAATGCGGATATATATCATCCGCATTCAGATTTTTGAACAGCTCAAAAATCCTGGCTGTGGATATGCGTGCCTCTGCGGATGATCACGGACATGTTCGGATGACGGCGACTCATACAGGCATGTTACACGGATATTGCGGATGTTTGGCGAATATAGGCCAGTTTTGTGCGCAATCCATACACAAATCCTCCTAAAAGCCAGTGGGACAGGGCCCTTACATGGGAAACAAGGTACCAGTAGATTCAGTAGATTCTCACAAATCCAACAAGACCAAGCATTCATGATATGCACACTCTTAAGGCTATGAAATTGGGCTATTAGTAAAAAAAAAGTAGAAAAGGGGGCATTCACAGTAATAGTAGCATCTGCTGTTGACGCTACAAACTCAAAACGATTATGTTCAAACTGCTTTTTTAGCAATCCTGTGAATCACTAAACTAGCATTTAGTTGTATAACCACAGTTTTTCATGATTTCTTCACATCTGTGAGGCAATAATTTTGTTGGTTTGGAACCAAGATTTTGCTGGTTTACTAGTGTGCTTGGGGTCATTGTCTTGTTGAAACACCCATTTCAAGGGCATGTCCTCTTCAGCATAAGGCAACATGACCTCTTCAAGTATTTTGACATATTCAAACTGATCCATGATACCTAGTATGTGATATATAGGCCCAACACCATAGTAGGAGAAACATGCCCATATCATGATGCTTGCACCACCATGCTTCACTGTCTTCACTGTGAACTGTGGCTTGAATTCAGAGTTTGGGGGTCGTCTCACAAACTGTCTGCGGCCCTTGGACCCAAAAAGAACAATTTTACTCTCATCAGTCCACAAAATATTCCTCCATTTCTCTTTAGGCCAGTTGATGTGTTCTTTGGCAAACTGTAACCTCTTCTGCACATGTCTTTTATTTAACAGAGGGACTTTGCGGGGGATTCTTGCAAATACATTAGCTTCACACAGGCGTCTTCTAACTGTCACAGCACTTACAGGTAAATCTAGACTGTCTTTGATCATCCTGGAGCTGATCAGTGGGTGAGCCTTTGCCATTCTGGTTATTCTTCTATCCATTTTGATGGTTGTTTTCCGTTTTCTTCCACATGTCTGTTTTTTTGTCCATTTTAAAGCATTGGAGATCATTGTAGATGAACAGCCTATACTTTTTGCACCTGTGTATAAGTTTTCCCTTCTCCAATCAACTTTTTAATCAAACTACGCTGTTCTTCTGATCAATGTCTTGAATGTCCCATGTTCCTCAGGCTTTCAAAGAGAAAAGCATGTTCAACAGGTGCTGGCTTCATCCTTAAATAGGGAACACCTGATTCACACCTGTTTATTCCACAAAATTGATGAACTCACTGACTGAATGCCACACTACTACAACCCCTGGCAAAAATTATGGAATCACCGGCCTCGGAGGATGTTCATTCAGTTGTTTAATTTTGTAGAAAAAAAGCAGATCACAGACATGACACAAAACTAAAGTCATTTCAAATGGCAACTTTCTGGCTTTAAGAAACACTATAAGAAATCAAGAAAAAAAGATTGTGGCAGTCAGTAATGGTTACTTTTTTAGACCAAGCAGAAGAAAAAAATATGGAATCACTCAATTCTGAGGAAAAAATTATGGAATCACCCTGTAAATTTTCATCCCCAAAACTAACACCTGCATCATATCAGATCTGCTCATTAGTCTGCATCTAAAAAGGAGTGAACACACCTTGGAGAGCTGTTGCACCAAGTGGACTGACATGAATCATGGCTCCAACACGAGAGATGTCAATTGAAACAAAGGAGAGTATTATCAAACTCTTAAAAGAGAGTAAATCATCACGCAATGTTGCAAAAGATGTTGGTTGTTCACAGTCAGCTGTGTCTAAACTCTGGACCAAATTCAAACAACATGGGAAGGTTGTTAAAGGCAAACATACTGGTAGACCAAGGAAGACATCAAAGCGTCAAGACAGAAAACCTAAAGCAATATGTCTCAAAAATCGAAAAATGTACAACAAAACAAATGAGGAACGAATGGGAGGAAACTGGAGTCAACGTCTGTGACCGAACTGTAAGAAACCGCCTAAAGGAAATGGGATTTACATACAGAAAAGCTAAATGAAAGGCATCATTAACACCTAAACAGAAAAAAACAAGGTTACAATGGGCTAAGGAAAAGCAATCGTGGACTGTGGATGACTGGATGAAAGTCATATTCAGTGATGAATCTCGAATCTGCATTGGGCAAGGTGATGATGCTGGAACTTTTGTTTGGTGCCTTTCCAATGAGATTTATAAAGATGACTGCCTGAAGAGAACATGTAAATTTCCACAGTCATTGATGATATGGGGCTGCATGTCAGGTAAAGGCACTGGGGAGATGGCTGTCATTACATCATCAATAAATGCACAAGTTTATGTTGATATTTTGGACAATTGAAAGGATGTTTGGGGATGATGAAATCATTTTTCAAGATGATAATGCATCTTGCCATAGAGCAAAAACTGCAAAAACATTCCTTGCAAAAAGGCACATAGGGTCAATGTCAATGAGCAGATCTGATTTGATGCAGGTGTTAATTTGGGGGATGAAAATTTATAGGGTGATTCCATAATTTTTTCCTCAGAATTGAGTGATTCCATATTTTTTTCCTCTGCTTGGTCTAAAAAAGTAACTGTTACTGACTGCCACAATCTTTTTTTCTTGATTTCTTATAGTGTTTCTTAAAGCCAGAAAGTTGCCATTTGAAATGACTTTAGTTTTGTGTCATGTCTGTGATCTGCTTTTTTTCTACAAAATTAAACAACTGAATGAACATCCTCTGAGGCCGGTGATTCCATAATTTTTGCCAGGGGTTGTATTATTGTGAACACCCCCTTTTCTACTTTTTTTTTACTAATAGCCCAATTTCATAGCCTTAAGAGTGTGCATATCATGAATACCTGGTCTTGTTGGATTTGTGAGAATCTACTGAATCTACTGGTACCTTGTTTCCCATGTAACAATAAGAAATATACTCAAAACCTGGATTAATCTTTTAGTCACATAGCACTACTATTATTCTGAACACTACTGTATTTATACTTTAGTGGTAAACATTACTTATTTGTAGTTATACACATCCTGAAATTGTCCTTCTGATTTTGTTTGTTTGTTCATTTTAAACTTGCCAGCCATTTTGGGATTGTTCGGGTCATGAAGAATGCACCTGCTGTATCCTTCATTTTCAGGGGAAAGAAGGCTGATTCGTCGGCCACATTCCAAGTAGCCTTCAAAATGGGACAGAATGGTCCACGACATTATGGCATTTGGTCAATGAATGCACATTCAAAAGATGCAGCCCCTGAATTGTGGCACCGTGACACCTCCTCCACAGGAGTCATATGTAACAAATTGGTACAACATGTGCTTTTTGAGGGTGATGTGGAAATCACAACTGACAAAAGCATCTACAAAAATTGTAAGTATTCAGTTATATTGGGTTTAAACTGTGTGGTATTTGGTGACCTATTTTATTAATGGTCAAATTTACTTTCCCCTCCCACATCCCCTTATTTGTGCAACAACGTGGTTGCGATAATGATATAGCTCATAAGTGCCCAATGTTCATGTTAAAAAATAAAGTGGAAAATGTGTGGATTTTGTTCCTCTTTTTAGAGAAAGGAGAATTTTCAATTCAATATATTTAGTTTATATAGCGCCAAATCACAACAAGGTTGCCTCAAGGCACTTCACACGAGTAAGTCTAACCTTACTAACCCCCAGAGCAAGAACACAGGAGACAGTGGTGAGAAAAAACTCAGTCTGAGGAAGAAACCTCAAGCAGACCAGTCTCAAAGGGGTGACCCTCTACTTGTCAAAAAAAATGAAGTCATTTATTGACCCCGAGGCACATTTCCCCGTATTCCACAGTGTGAAGTGTACGGCTCCTCCTGGACAGGATGCCAGTCTGATACAGATCCCTTCTCCCGTCACATCTGCACAGCACAAACCAGATAGTGTGTCTTCTCCAAGGACACAAACAGGTAGTGTGACCGGAAGTCAAACCCAGGCCCAACTACTCTTCCTACTGAGCTACCGGCTTTACTTTTAAACTTTTAACTTTGTAGCTTGAAGGCTCATATAATCAAGACTCTTCTGAATATATCTTTATCTTGAATTTATCAAGTTTTCCGTTTACCGCTGTAATTAAGGTCATTAATATTGGAAATGGATTTGCTTGCTGTCTCTTCTTTGTGACATCACAAAGATCTGCCTGTCCTCTGTTTTTCGACAGCAGCCATTATTACCCCAATGGAGGGATGTGCCCTTCTAGTTTTAATAGAGCTCATAAAACCTGCAGAGCAAACTAGGAAACCAAGTTTGTGCACAAGTCAGATGATAACAACACTTTCATGAATGAATAATACCTGTTAGTGTTCTTGTCGAAAGGATAACATGTTCTAATTTTGTCTTTTTGTTCAATTTTGGTAACTTAAATCTCACAAACAAGGGGTCTAATATGTTCTACAGTTATACTGATAACAAGTTCCTCCTTTGGTACACCAGGATTTTGTACTCATTAATCAAATCAGGATTTAGACATGTTGTGCTGCCAATTAAAATAGAAGCAATTAGTGGGAGAACTGAGAGAAAACATCTAAAACAAGCGCAAATGTTTAAAAAAGAAATATTGAATACTTTTCCCCCATAAAGTCACACTCCAGCTGTGATTGTGGCTGCTGCGTTTCTTCTTTTTTCCCCCTCTGATTGCTAATTACCGATGCAGTTTGAGTCTTTTTCTGTTTATGAAACATTTTTCTTTGTATTTCTGTGCAGGCTCACTGTCTCCGGAGGATTGGTGTTATTCTTCTGTCTCTTCTTGTCAAACGGGACACATGTTCAATCCCAATGTTGCTGAATCAGCTGCTGATTAAATCCTCCAATCACATCCAAAGAAGCGTGTAACTCCTTCAGCGCGCCGCGGCTGTCTCACCTCCACCAGCAGAACACACAAATAAGTGAATGAAATCAGTAATTTGTGATGAGTCAGTCCTGGAATACGTTTGTGACTGGAAGAGGCCGGCTCGGCTCGTCCTCTCAAAACCGTTAAGTGCTGAGACGTTTCATTGATTTGGAGTTGATTCTCTCCTCTTGCTAGGAAAAAGGTTTTTCACTGCGATGACTGTGAAGACAATCAAATTCATTGTTATGAGCGCGTGTAGTTCTCATGAACAAACTGCTTTGGATGACATTTCAAAGAATCTCTTACACTTTGAGGTTTTGACATTTTAGTCTAGTTTTAGAAGACGCGAAAGCTCCCGAAGGACAAACATTAGTTGATTTTTCTTTGAGTATAAACTGACTTTATTGAAGTTAGTTCTCACATAACTGCACAGGCTGACCTCTGGTGACCTTTGTTCCCTGCTGTTGTCGTCACAGTAGAAACTGAAATAGCTGAAGTGCAGCCGACCGTGCAACAAATCTAATCACATTAATTAGAAAAAACAGCTGAAGTTTCAAAGTCAGCAGTGACGCACAAACACATCGTTAGATTCACAGTCATTATTGCATTTAAAAGAAAAAAGCAACATGTGGAGGAAAATCTCAAACTGTTTTGAGCCGTTCCATTGAAAAAGAAAATGGTAGAAACTACAATTTATTCCCATACCAGTTTTATTCAACTACAGTCCAAAAACAAGTGTTCATCTTAAACTTGGGAACAAGTCAGCAGATGGGAATCACACTTTTATTACATCCATCACGGACGTAATAAAATCATTGGTGTTTGTTTGTTTATTTATTTATTTATTTATTTATGTATTTATCTGTCTGTGTGTCAGCAGGATTACGTCAAAACTAAAGCACAGATTTAGCTAAATTTTCACCACAGCTAGATATTAGGCCATGGAAGGCTCCATTAAATTTTGGAAGTGATCCGGATCTGGATTCTGGATCAAGATTTCACTTTATATACGCTTTGAAGGATTGCGTCAAAACTAAAGCACGGATTCTGACTACATTTTCACCACAGATAGATATTAGGGCATGAAAGGCTCCACTGAATTTTGGTGGTGATCTGGATCCGGATTGGTGGGCATCATAACTCTGGAATTGCTCTTGTTATTTATTTTACAGAAATCACTTTAAAACAACCAGCACCAGTGACAGGCAGCACCAAGCAGTTTATCTCAACCAATAATTTGCATCAGGTTTTATCAAAATTGTAGCAATTTTAATTTTTGACCCCTGTTGACCCCTTGCTGTTTTTACCTCTTAATGCCATAATATTAAGTTATAGATAGTCCAAACCATGTTTGTTATTGAAATCTTTATGATCAGAAGTGGTATATTTTCCAGTATTATTGGAGCCTTTTTTTTAAATGTTGACCTCTGGGATGGTCACCGTACTTTTTTCTTTTTTGTGTAAGTCATTATATTGAGGCTGAATTGTAGGTGCTGTTTAGTGTGGCTATACTAAAATGCGAAATGGATAAAATGGAGGAATGTGGAGACTGATAAAGACAAAATGGGGGTAAAATGTGAAGAAATGGAGAAGACTGAACCAGATTGACTCCAAATATGTGTAAATTAAGTAGTTTTAGTAATTTTTTGATGATTTTTGTGGCATTTTGGAAATCTGGAACTGCGCTCAGGGCAGGTGTGCCATCTGGTGTTCAAGAGATGAAACCTGAGACAGTAACCCAACAATGGCCCTGTTTATATGTACGTAAAACACGTATACCGTTAATCGGATATGTTTTGTTCTTTTATATTTGTGAGTGTTGCACCATTCTAAAGAGCTACTTTGTTTTTCCAAGACCTGCTCTTTATGAAATATATCGTAATTTTAATCTCAATTCAATCTCAATTTATTTATAAAGCACTTTAAAATGCACCAACAACCAAAGCGCTGTACACAACAAAAACAGGCAAGTTAAAATAAATAAATAAATAAAAAGCTAAGTGCCTAACTCAGGCATTTAGGCACCATTTCATTCCATTTTGTTACATTTGACCCCCATTTTGTAATTATCAGTCTCCATTTTACTCCATTTCACTCCATTTTGTCTATTTCCTATTTGAGTATGGCCCCTGTTTTGTCCCTTTAAGTGGTACCAATCAGAACAAAATTGGACTGCAGTCGTACGTTGTGTAAGTAAGTAAGTAAGTAAGCTTTATTTATAAAGCGCCTTTCACAGACCAGGGTCACAAAGCGCTGCACATGGCATACAAAAATAATCTAAAAATAACATACGAAAACAATAAAATACAATATTAGGCTAAAAAGCTAACTTAAAGAAATGCGTCTTTAGTTGCCTTCTAAAAGTATCTATACAATCCAGAGAATGAAGGGCACAGGGAAGCTCATTCCAGAGGCTAGGCGCCACCGCTTTAAAAGATCTGTCCCCGTGAGTTTTAAAACGGGTCCGAGGAACCATCAACAGGTTGGAACTTTGACAGGAGTTTTTGTGTCGCCCATGTCTCTTCTGCCTGCTGCTTCCGCTCATGCATGCTGTGCACGCTGGTTTGTATCCTTGCCAGCAAACCTCTCACTTCTAAATTCACCGTCTCAACAGCAATTCGCCGGCACCTGTGTCTTAAACAGCATGAGGGATAATATTCTGTTTGGATGTGGTTCTCTGATGTGTGGCTGCCACATAATCTATGCTGACAGAGAAATACAACAATCTAGACAACTGCTCATCTTGAAATTGGATGCAGGCTTTTTGCCACCTGTCAAACCAACCAAAATGCCAAAGAGGCACAGCTGTGTGTCTGTTCAGCTGAGATCATTTGTAATCCTAAATGTGCCTCACGCAAACATTCAAACTGTTGATTTTGGCTTTGAGGGAGGTAAAATTGTAACTTTGTCTGGCGTGAGTGTGTGGTAAAGATAAAATTGGTGCGTGCATGAACCAAACAATATAGCAGATGCAGAGAGCGCCGGCATCACTGAGCAGAAGAGCACAATGGATGACAGCGTGGAAGCGCGTGGGAGGTGTCTGTGGCCTCAGCCTATTTCTGACAGCTGTCAGGTCACAGTGTTTGTTCAAACAGCCCACTGTTCATGCCACTCACATGTGAACAACACTGCATACATGCACAGCCAACTGCTCTGCAGACTTGTCTTTGTGATACATCTGGTTGGAGAAGATGCATCTATTTGCTTCAAGATACCAAATTAAATGTGGCTGCTGCAGCTTTATTTGTTTTGTGTGTGTGTGTGTGTGTGTGTGTGTGTGTGTGTGTGTGTGTGTGTGTGTGTGTGTGTGTGTGTGTGTGTGTGTGTGTGTGTGTGTGTGTGTGTGTGTAATGACAAATTCCTGCGAGAACGATGGCAGCCAAACTTAGTTCACCTCTGAATCGCTAAAGCCTCTAAAAATGGCTTCTTCAATCAGTCCAGGGGACTAATTTAAACTATTTGTTGGACGTGTGGGAGTCCATCTGTTGTGTGAAGCCGTCTGGTTAAAAATGGAAGCTCCTATTGCATACCTCTACGTAAATGCAAGCATTATCGGCAGCACGATAAAGACTCTGAGCTGAGCACACAGTCGGCTTAAACATGACCACTATGTACTCGCAGAAGAGCAAATTTTAGTTGTTCTTCTAATTCAAGTGCAGGGATTTAAATTAGATTAATGACAAGACAAATTGTGTTACTGTCAAATAAGAAGAGGTTAATTTGTTTCTCAACCTGAAGCACAGAGACTTTGCAGAGCAGCACAAAAGGACAAGAGAAGAAGAAGAAGAAATAAACCTTATGTAGGGCTTTAAACCCATTGGTGCCAACACATACCCACCAGGATTCCATAGTATGAAGCAGGTGAGAGTGTTGCTCAGGGGGGTTAGTACAGTTCAACCTTACCCCTGGGAAGTGCCTTGAACCTCCCACATAGACTCCATCAGGAAAAAGGCACAGCAGAGGATGTACTTCTTCAGATGGCTCAGGAAGTTCAACCTGTCCCAGGAACTGCTCATCATCTTCTACACATCCATCATCCAGTCTGTCCAGTGCCTCTCCATCTCTGCTTGATCATAGATACTCCAAACTATACCTTTTTGGAATCATTATGATCAGACAAATAATGTGGTGTAGTTTTCAACGTGATTGGAGCATTTTTACATTTTGACCTCTGTGTAATTCTTCATTGACCCCTCGATGGCTACAGCTGCCACCCTGTGATGGTTATCATACATTTTTGTCTAGGCCATGGTACACTGAAGCTGGATTCTAAGTGTGTTTTGTCACCTTCAGTGGTACCAGTTAGGTCAAAATTGATGACTGGCTCACAGACTAAGACAGGAGGATACGTTTCCTTTTTATTTCAAATCAATCTCCATTTTTCTGAAATGCACCTCATCCGCTTTCAAACCTTTTGGCCCGTTGGTTATTATACATGATTATGTCGTACTCTATAATCACAGTAGTGCCAGGCCTAAAAATAGACCTTCTTTCTGCACGACTTAACCTGCTGTGGTTAATGTGTTTGTGGGGTCTGACGTTAGGTTCAGCACAATCTGAAATTACAAAGAAAGCTTCAGTCATGCATAATGCAACAAATATTCCATAAAATTATGCTGTCAAATAGTTTTTTGCTTAAATTAAAAATATATTGATTTAATTCAGGTTATGTTGCAAAAGACAGAAATCAGTGAGATTAATGAACTTTATTACAAACGCACCAGCAGTGCACGTGTGTCTATGTGTCCAGGAAAAACCCCACAAACAGCAGGGTTAGTGAGACCGTGTGGAGCTTCTATCAACCATTTGTCATCAAACTGTATATCACAAGATGATGATGTTATAAAGACATCAACAAATTATGTCATAATTCACAGAGAAAAGACATTTTCTCAGATGAATCCAAAATCATAATCAGTGTTTTCCCAAGAGTTTAGCAGACACGGTGATACTCACTGAAACAAACAAACAAACAAACAAACAAACAAACAAACAAACAATAACTAATAAAAAAAAAAACCAATAACCTGGAAATCAAAAAGTACACTGTGTGAAAAAAGCGAGACAGCCAGATATGCAGAAGCTGAAGTCAAGTGACGTGCTCATTATTTATGTCATCCATGATGCACCTTTATTTTGTATCAGGTTTTGGTGAGTCCACACCACTTCATGTATTAAATTTGATTATTTTATAATAATTTTTTTTAGATAAATTTTTACTGATCTTGTTGACTCTGGTCTTCTTTTTCCTACTTGAACATGACTTGGTCTCCTGACACAGCCCTTCCTAGTAATACCTAGTACCTAATCGTTTTAGGTATTAGTGTTTTTAATACTTCAGAACTCTGCAAGCAATTATACACACACACACACACACAAGGACAAAACACACGTCCTCCTGGTTTGTGAAGTAATTTTGTTTCTGTATACAATGTAAAGTAATGTGAACATCCAAAATAAAACTCAGACATTTACAAATGCTGTGTGGAAAAATCCTTGCTCTGTTAAATAAAGCATTTGGGAAAATTTGGAAGAAAACGTAAAATTTCGCAGGGAGCTAAAAATTTTGCCCTCATCTGTGTATATATATATATATACTCAACAAAAATATAAACGCAACACTTTTGGTTTTGCTCTCATTTTGTATGAGATGAACTCAAAGATCTAAAACTTTTTCCACATACACAATATCACCATTTCCCTCAAATATTGTTCACAAACCAGTCTAAATCTGTGATAGTGAGCACTTCTCCTTTGCTGAGATAATCCATCCCACCTCACAGGTGTGCCATATCAAGATGCTGATTAGACACCATGATTAGTGCACAGGTGTGCCTTAGACTGCCCACAATAAAAGGCCACTCTGAAAGGTGCAGTTTTATCACACAGCACAAGATTTGAGGGAGCGTGCAATTGGCATGCTGACAGCAGGAATGTCAACCAGAGCTGTTGCTCGTATATTGAATGTTCATTTCTCTACCATAAGCCGTCTCCAAAGGCGTTTCAGAGAATTTGGCAGTACATCCAACCAGCCTCACAACCGCAGACCACGTGTAACCACACCAGCCCAGGACCTCCACATCCAGCATGTTCACCTCCAAGATCATCTGAGA
Source organism: Thalassophryne amazonica (assembly GCF_902500255.1). Taxonomy (NCBI): domain Eukaryota; kingdom Metazoa; phylum Chordata; class Actinopteri; order Batrachoidiformes; family Batrachoididae; genus Thalassophryne; species Thalassophryne amazonica. The sequence continues at coordinate 125,998,787 of NC_047108.1, forward strand.
CCAGCCACTCGGACAGCTGCTGAAACAATCGGTTTGCATAACCAAAGAATTTCTGCACAAACTGTCAGAAACCGTCTCAGGGAAGCTCATCTGCATGCTCGTCGTCCTCATCAGGATCTCGACCTGACTCCAATTCGTCGTCGTAACCGACATTCGCTGGCATTTGGCACGTTGGAGAGGTGTTCTCTTCACGGATGAATCCCGGTTCACACTGTCCAGGGCAGATGGCAGACAGCATGTGTGTCGTCGTGTGGGTGAGCGGTTTTCTGATGTCAGTGTTGTGGATCGAGTGGCCCATGGTGGCGGTGGGGTTATGGTATGGGCAGGCGTCTGTTATGGACGAAGAACACACACTTTTTCATAATTATTGTATGGCCTTGCCTTACAGTATGGAGCGCCTTGGGGCAACTGTTTGTTGTGATTTGGCGCTATATAAGAAAAAAGTTGATTGAGTTGATTGAGAACACAGGTGCATTTTATTGATGGCATTTTGAATACACAGAGATACTGTGACGAGATCCTGAGGCCCATTGTTGTGCCATACATCCAAGAACATCACCTCATGTTGCAGCAGGATAATGCACGGCCCCATGTTGCAAGGATCTGTACACAATTCTTGGAAGCTGAAAATGTCCCAGTTCTTGCATGGCCGGCATACTCACCGGACATGTCACCCATTGAGCATGTTTGGGATGCTCTGGACCGGCGTATACGACAGCATGTACCAGTTCCTGCCAATATCCAGCAACTTCGCACAGCCATTGAAGAGGAGTGGACCAACATTCCACAGGCCACAACTGACAACCTGATCAACTCTATGCGAAGGAGATGTGTTGCACTGCATGAGGCAAATGGTGGTCACACCAGATACTGACTGGTATCCCCCCCAATAAAACAAAACTGCACCTTTCAGAGTGGCCTTTTATTGTGGGCAGTCTAGGGCACACCTGTGCACTAATCATGGTGTCTAATCAGCATCTTGATATGGCACACCTGTGAGGTGGGATGGATTATCTCAGCAAATATATATATATATATATATACACACACACACACACAGTCTCATACATCACTTCATCCCACTAAGGGCACAAACTCACAACCTCCTGAGATGACAAAGAGCCAGGCACTTTAACTATGAGACTCAAACCCATGTGCTGTAATACTTGTCACCCAGAGCATCTTTTGGTCTTGGGGAGGTATGCAAACTTCTTTAGCACAGCACCCCCTGCTGGCCTCGGTTACACGCACATTTATTGTCAGAATCACCAGTCATCCCTGACTGAGGGTGCAGCAATTCATTCATTTTCTCCACTTACTCCAGTCAAGGGTCGCGGGGGACTGGGCCCTATCCCAACAGTCACAGGGTGTGCAGTGGGATACACCCTGGACAGGATACACCCATTTTTTTTCTTCTGCTACATTAAAATTTCACAGAAAAAGTGTAAAAACAGAATGTTAATTCAGCAAAAACATTTTTTAAAGCTGTTGGATTTAATGGTTTTAAATGTAAAATTACTGCTGGGGTAGGCTCCGGACCCCTGGGACCCTTAACTGGAGTAAGCAGGCATAAGATAGAAATGGAAACTTTTTGGTCAGTTTGACACTGGCCATAAGCGCTTTCAAATCACTTCAACTAAACAGTTATTGTGCATAAAGATTTTGTGGTGTGTGTGTGTGTGTGTGTGTGTGTGTGTGTGTGTGTGTGTGTGTGTGTGTGTGTGTGTGTGTGTGTGTGTGTGTGTGTGTATATATATATATATATATATATATATATATATATATATATATATACAATAATTGAATGATTTATTTTTAAAGCCTTGAGATGACTAATTAGCATATTCAGGTTATTTTGTCCCTCAAATGCAGAAAGTTGATGATGATGAAGCGCAGAGAAAACTGACTAATCACAGTTCACATAGACAAAAACAAACATTCATTTTACCTCATATTCCTTCAAAGGAGTAAACATTGATCTAATCTGTAGTGGAATTAATAAAATAACTGTTAGTTTTGTAAAGACAAAAACAACCAAACTTTATTTGTTTGCCTTGTCAAGTTACAATAAACAAGCTTTGATTCATATTTAAGTGATGATAAACCAGCTGAGTAAGTTAAAGATTATTATTATTATTATTATTATTATTATTATTATTATTATTATTATTTCATTTTTTTGTTTGTTTATTTATTTATTTATTTTTTGTGTGGAATAAAATCAAGTTCACAATATTGCGGGTTGTTTTTAATTGATAAACACCTGTGGAGATAGTTACAGTTTGTTAGTGGATATGGCTGTTTTTTAAGCACTTTCACTACAGTATACCAACTGATGTCAAACAAATCCGATATTTATTTTATTATCTGTATATGTATACGTTCATTCAAACCAGCACATAACCATCATAACTTTAATGGTGTCTTTAAGTTTTTGTGTTTTTTGAAACATTAAAGTGGAGCATGACTTAAAAAAAAAAAATCAACGCCACACGTTAAAAAAATCCACGCTGCACGTAAAAAAAATAAAATAAAATAAAACAATCATCATCATCATCATCATCAACACTGTACGTGGGGGGGGGGGGTGCGAGGGAGACTCTAGGAGAGAGGACTTAGCTCAGCACTCATACGTCACACAGCACTCAGAAGAGACATTAGACGGGCTGCAAGCAAACAGTGTCCTCAGCAAACTAGTGACTAATAATCAAAAAATACCTTTTTATTGACCAGAAATCAATTTTTGACACAATTTCTGAGTGGACAGCTTGAAAAAGAAAAACTTTCTAAGTGTCAGTGAACACATCACAGAGGTGAGCCGTTACATCCTGTGTCGGATTTTAAATATAATATACAGATAAACTCGGACTATTAATTCCACCAATTAATGCTTTGGATAAAGTTTATACCCGTGTTTGAGGTTTTATTTTGTATTTATTGTGTTTTTGGGGCGTTTGTTTTGTGTAACGTTTGTTGCTAGGATACAGATTCAATCAATCAATCAATCAATCAATTTTTTTATATAGCGCCAAATCACAACAAACAGTTGCCCCAAGATGGGATGGTTCAGGGTCACCTGATCCAGCCCTAAAAAATTGGTCCTAGCACAGAACCTTGTGGAACTCCATAATTAACTTTAGTCTGTGAAGAAGATTCCCCATTTACATGAACAAATTGTAATCTATTAGACAAATATGATTCAAACCACCGCAGCGCAGTGCCTTTAATACCTATGGCATGCTCTAATCTCTGTAATAAAATTTTATGGTCAACAGTATCAAAAGCAGCACTGAGGTCTAACAGAACAAGCACAGAGATGAGTCCACTGTCCGAGGCCATAAGAAGATCATTTGTAACCTTCACTAATGCTGTTTCTGTACTATGATGAATTCTAAAACCTGACTGAAACTCTTCAACTAGACCATTCCTCTGCAGATGATCAGTTAGCTGTTTTACAACTACCCTTTCAAGAATTTTTGAGAGAAAAGGAAGGTTGGAGATTGGCCTATAATTAGCTAAGATAGCTGGGTCAAGTGATGGCTTTTTAAGTAATGGTTTAATTACTGCCACCTTAAAAGCCTGTGGTACATAGCCAACTAATCATGATAGATTGATCATATTTAAGATCGAAGCATTAAATAATGGTAGGGCTTCCTTGAGCAGCCTGGTAGGAATGGGGTCTAATAAACATGTTGATGGTTTGGATGAAGTAACTAATGAAAATAACTCAGACAGAACAATCGGAGAGAAAGAGTCTAACCAAATACCGGCATCACTGAAAGCAGCCAAAGATAACGATATGTCTTTGGGATGGTTATGAGTAATTTTTTCTCTAATAGTTAAAATTTTTTTAGCAAAGAATGTCATGAAGTCATTACTAGTTAAAGTTAATGAAATACTCAGCTCAATAGAGCTCTGACTCTTTGTCAGCCTGGCTACAGTGCTGAAAAGAAACCTGGGGTTGTTCTTATTTTCTTCAATTAGTGATGAGTAGAAAGATGTCCTAGCTTTACGGAGGGCTTTTTTATAGAGCAACAGACTCTTTTTCCAGGCTAAGTGAAGATCTTCTAAATTAATGAGACGCCATTTCCTCTCCAACTTACGGGTTATCTGCTTTAAGCTACGAGTTTGTGAGTTATACCACGGAGTCAGACACTTCTGATTTAAAGCTCTCTTTTTCAGAGGAGCTACAGCATCCAAAGTTGTCTTCAATGAGGATGTAAAACTATTGACGAGATACTCTATCTCCCTTACAGAGTTTAGGTAGCTACTCTGCACTGTGTTGGTATATGGCATTAGAGAACATAAAGAAGGAATCATATCCTTAAACCTAGTTACAGCGCTTTCTGAAAGACTTCTAGTGTAATGAAACTTATTCCCCACTGCTGGGTAGTCCATCAGAGTAAATGTAAATGTTATTAAGAAATGATCAGACAGAAGGGAGTTTTCAGGGAATACTGTTAAGTCTTCTATTTCCATACCATAAGTCAGAACAAGATCTAAGATATGATTAAAGTGGTGGGTGGACTCATTTACTTTTTGAGCAAAGCCAATAGAGTCTAATAATAGATTAAATGCAGTGTTGAGGCTGTCATTCTCAGCATCTGTGTGGATGTTAAAATCGCCCACTATAATTATCTTATCTGAGCTAAGCACTAAGTCAGACAAAAGGTCTGAAAATTCACAGAGAAACTCACAGTAACGACCAGGTGGACGATAGATAATAACAAATAAAACTGGTTTTTGGGACTTCCAATTTGGATGGACAAGACTAAGAGACAAGCTTTCAAATGAATTAAAGCTCTGTCTGGGTTTTTGATTAATTAATAAGCTGGAATGGAAGATTGCTGCTAATCCTCCGCCCCGGCCCGTGCTACGAGCATTCTGACAGTTAGTGTGACTCGGGGGTGTTGACTCATTTAAACTAACATATTCATCCTGCTGTAACCAGGTTTCTGTAAGGCAGAATAAATCAATACGTTGATCAATTATTATATCATTGTTGGGAAGGTGTCGTAGCACGGACCCACAACAGGGGGCGCAAATGAACGGACAATGAGTAAGCCAAAAGGTAACAATTTACTGTTGTGACAATACACAACTAAATGTACAGAAATTGCAAAGTCAATGGACACCAGGTGACGTGTGGGCAGGCTCGAAGATAGAAGACCCCGACGAGAGAGAGACCGCGTCCCACACGGCCTCCACCACCAACGGTCTGAAGAACACCGGAGCCGCCAAGTCCCGAATCCCCAGGTGACCTCTGTCTTCGGCTGTCGACCCTGGTACTGCTGGCAGAAAGCAGAAAAAAAGATGAATGAGTGTAAATCCTTACACTCAGTGGACTACAGTCTGTGCACAGTTAGGAGGAGAACCTCCACCTCCGAATCACACACTCGTGCAGCTCCTAGTGTGACCACTTATCTGTAGCGCGGTTGTCGTCGTCACGCTCCATGCCACTTCCCAGATAAGGGTGAACACCACAGGATACCGGCTGCAACAGAAGTTCAGAATCCTACACAACGTGTTAATCAGCAGAGAAAGTACCTCACGGTAGTCGATTTCTCGGCGAGGAGGTGGAGTCCCGATCCGGCTTTTAAGATGGTGATGATGATGATGAACGAGTGACAGCTGGTGCAGGGGATGAATGACAGCTGTCACTTCTTCAGGGTCCGGCGCCCTCTCGTGCTTGGAGCCCGCACTCCAAGCAGGGCGCCCTCTGGTGGTGGTGGGCCAGCAGTACCTCCTCTTCAGCGGCCCACATAACAATCATTTACCAACAGGGACTTAGAAGAGAGAGACCTAATGTTTAATAGACCACATTTAACTGTTTTAGTCTGTGGTGCAGTTGAAGGTGCTATATTATTTTTTCTTTTTGAATTTTTATGCTTAAATAGATTTTTGCTGGTTATTGGTGGTCTGGGAGCAGGCACCGTCTCTACGGGGATGGGGTAATGACTACAACTCTGCTTCCTGGTCCCAACCCTGGATAGTCACGGTTTGTATTCTCTCCACCTAAATTCTTCTTCTTACTTATAAGGTTTTGAATAATCAGGTCCCATCTTATCTTAGGGACCTCATAGTACCATATCACCCCAATAGAGCGCTTCGCTGTCAGACTGCAGGCTTACTTGTAGTTCCTAGGGTTTGTAAGAGTAGAATGGGAGGCAGAGCCTTCAGCTTTCAAATCAAGTCAAATCAAATCAATTTTATTTATATAGCGCCACATCACAACAAACAGTTGCCCCAAGGCGCTTTATATTGTAAGGCAAGGCCATACAATAATTACGGAAAAACCCCAACGGTCAAAACGACCCCCTGTGAGCAAACACTTGGCGACAGTGGGAAGGAAAAACTCCCTTTCAACAGGAAGAAACCTCCAGCAGAACCAGGCTCAGGGAGGGGCAGTCTTCTGCTGGGACTGGTTGGGGCTGATGGAGAGAACAAGGAAAAAGACATGCTGTGGAGGGGAGCAGAGATCAATCACTAATGATTAAATGCAGAGTGGTGCATACAGAGCAAAAAGAGAAAGAAACACTCAGTGCATCATGGGAACCCCCCAGCAGTCTAAGTCTATAGCAGCATAACTAAGGGATGGTTCAGGGTCACCTGATCCAGCCCTAACTATAAGCTTTAGCAAAAAGCTTAATCTTAAAAGTAGAGAGGGTGTCTGTCTCCCTGATCTGAATTGGGAGCTGGTTCCACAGGAGAGGAGCCTGAAAGCTGAAGGCTCTGCCTCCCATTCTACTCTTACAAACCCTAGGAACTACAAGTAAGCCTGCAGTCTGAGAGCGAAGCGCTCTATTGGGGTGATATGGTACTATGAGGTCCCTAAGATAAGATGGGACCTGATTATTCAAAACCTTATAAGTAAGAAGAAGAATTTTAAATTCTATTCTAGAATTAACAGGAAGCCAATGAAGAGAGGCCAATATGGGTGAGATATGCTCTCTCCTTCTAGTCCCCGTCAGTACTCTAGCTGCAGCATTTTGAATTAACTGAAGGCTTTTCAGGGAACTTTTAGGACAACCTGATAATAACGAATTACAATAGTCCAGCCTAGAGGAAATAAATGCATGAATTAGTTTTTCAGTATCACTCTGAGACAAGACCTTTCTAATTTTAGAGATATTGTGCAAATGCAAAAAAGCAGTCCTACATATTTGTTTAATATGCGCATTGAATGACATATCCTGATCAAAAACTCCAAGATTTCTCACAGTATTACTAGAGGTCAGGGTAATGCCATCCAGAGTAAGGATCTGGTTAGACACCATGTTTCTAAGATTTGTGGGGCCAAGTACAATAACTTCAGTTTTATCTGAGTTTAAAAGCAGGAAATTAGAGGTCATCCATGTCTTTATGTCTGTAAGACAATCCTGCAGTTTAGCTCATTGGTGTGTGTCCTCTGGCTTCATGGATAGATAAAGCTGGGTATCATCTGCCTAACAATGAAAATTTAAGCAATGCTGTCTAATAATACTGCCTAAGGGAAGCATGTATAAAGTGAATAAAATTGGTCCTAGAACAGAACCTTGTGGAACTCCATAATTAACCTTAGTCTGTGAAGAAGATTCCCCATTTACATGAACAAATTGTAATCTATTAGATAAATATGATTCAAACCACCGCAGCGCAGTGCCTTTAATACCTATGGCATGCTCTAATCTCTGTAATAAAATTTTATGGTCAACAGTGTCACAAGCAGTACTGAGGTCTAACAGAACAAGCACAGAGATGAGTCCACTGTCTGAGGCCATAAGAAGATCATTTGTAACCTTCACTAATGCTGTTTCTGTACTATGATGAATTCTAAAACCTGACTGAAACTCTTCAAATAGACCATTCCTCTGCAGATGATCAGTTAGCTGTTTTACAACTACCCTTTCAAGAATTTTTGAGAGAAAAGGAAGGTTGGAGATTGGCCTATAATTAGCTAAGATAGCTGGGTCAAGTGATGGCTTTTTAAGTGCAGATTTTTCTAAGCGCAGATTTTATGGCTTTCAGGCTCCTCTCCTGTGGAACCAGCTCCCAATTCGGATCAGGGAGACAGACACCCTCTCTACTTTTAAGATTAAGCTTAAAACTTTCCTTTTTGCTAAAGCTTATAGTTAGGGCTGGATCAGGTGACCCTGAACCATCCCTTAGTTATGCTGCTATAGACTTAGACTGCTGGGGGGTTCCCATGATGCACTGAGTGTTTCTTTCTCTTTTTGCTCTGTATGCACCACTCTGCATTTAATCATTAGTGATTGATCTCTGCTCCCCTCCACAGCATGTCTTTTTCCTGATTCTCTCTCCTCAGCCCCAACCAGTCCCAGCAGAAGACTGCCCCTCCCTGAGCCTGGTTCTGCTGGAGGTTTCTTCCTGTTAAAAGGGAGTTTTTCCTTCCCACTGTCGCCAAGTGCTTGCTCACAGGGGGTCGTTTTGACCGTTGGGGTTTTTCTGTAATTATTGTATGGCTTTGCTTTACAATATAAAGCGCCTTGGGGCAACTGTTTGTTGTGATTTGGCGCTATATAAATAAAATTGATTTGATTTGATTTGACCTGTAGTTGTTGATTTTGATGATGTCATTCTCTATACTTTGTTGAACAGAATTGAAAGTTATTTTGGTGTCAAACTGATGATGCTAAGAGAGTTTAAAGTGGATCTCAGAGATTTGTTTGTGTGAACATGAGAGCTGATTTGGGGGTTTTGTTTTGTTGTCGACTTATTAAACTCACATTAGTCGTGTGTCCTCTTTTCTAATGGATCTTATCGAGCCTTATGTCCCATGTGGTTTCAAATGGTTTTTAATCACATTTTGCTGATTTGTGTT